>NC_053026.1:9239849-9478474 GCF_003073215.2 Triticum urartu | reverse complement strand
CACACAGCACACGCACGTATAAAACAATATGGCCGCCGGCTTGCTTGATTGACGGCTCGATTAGACGAAACACGCACACGACACAGGCGAACAATACGAGGACACGCCGAGTTGATTACAAAAGGACTGTGTCGTGCCTTTGGATTTATTTTTGACCATGTCGTGCCTTGGGATTTTTAATTGCTAGTATTTCTGATTAGGGTCACGGTTCAGTGTACCTATATATCAGGTGCCAACACAAGCTAGCCTTTTCAAAGTATCAAACTCTAGTTGTATATGAAATCAATGCATACACATGTATGCGTACAAGACACGGACATAGACGAGTTGGGTTTAATTCCAACATCGGTGTTCTTGTGCAAGCGGATTGTGGGCCGGGTGAAGCCAATGAGAATGACTTTGACCTGCCTTAGGTCCTTCTAGTGTTAGGGGTAAATTTGTCATTTCACATGTCATTTAACACCATTAGATCAAAAAATGTACGGAAATGTTATATTAGGAACAAAATTTAAAGTTGGTGTTATATAGGGAAGAAATATTTCTTCGATGTTAAATAGGGAAACGAAATTTAAAACAGTGCCAAATAAGGAATTCTTTCATGGTCTATATATGGACGATGGTGCAGCGCTTAGTGTTGCACTGCTACTACTGTTTAGTGAGTCGTGTTGGTAATAACATTTGTACTTTTACCCGAGATAGTATAAAAAAAGGACTTCGTTACAAATCTGATGTCAGATTTTTTGATGACATATCGAACTTTTTCATGGCAAATTATGCTGTCAGAGGATGACGAGTTCAGTTGGCAAACATGGCAAATTCGCCTCAGCTCATTTTTTATTATAAAATTACCGTACTTGCAAACTAAATTTACCGTCATCGTGGCAATATAAATTGCCATAAAAACATCAGACTTGGCATGCCTAAAAATCTGACGTCAGATCTTTAGTGTTTCCATGAAAATTTAGGGACATCTATTTATCACTTGCTTTTAAGAATATCGATTTTTCAAGCCACTGGATGGAAATCCCACAGCTAGCAGTGTGTCTTCCTCCTCTAGCTACTTGTGGTGGCGCTGCCACTAACGCCTTGCTGCCCCACCCTACACATGCCGCATTGGTTATTGGCCACCCCTCAAAGCCCTGCCAATCTCCGGCACCGATGTCGGCCCCAGCGATTGCATCCTGCCTTGCCCCCACACCATCAACCCGGTTCCTCCCCTCTAGTGGCGACATCATGATGAGTCATCTCATCCCCGCCTCCAATGAGGTCCTAGCGAGCCTTGTCGGGGAGACCGCAGCCGGTCTGGCCTCCCATCTTGATCTCGGGCTACATCTTCTTCTTCGTCCAAACCGATTGACGTCAGGTGAACTATTCAGGCAATTGGGATTTAGCCATTTTTAGCTTAGACCATGCTAAAACTATGAGGGTATTTCAAAACTTAGGAGTTCTTTCTTGGCGTGGTGACCAAATTACAAATTTGAACTTACTGGAAAAGTTTAGTACAAACGACCCTATTCATAAGTTTAACCCCATCTAACCCTTTTGGGAATGCTACACGCCATCGCATTTCCTTTGACCCTATATGCTGTAAGAGCATATAGCACATAAAGAAGGCATTGATACAATTATACCGATTCGAATATCTATGGAAACAACTCATATGGTGGAAGGCGGACACACATACACTCGATCATAAACATAATCTGATGACACGACCGGCGTAGAAGCTGGCATGCACTGCGTGCAGTAGTCGACTAATAAGCATGCAGTAGTCGACTGATCGGAAGATGCGGACGCACTAACGAGTCATCCCTGGGTTCATCTGGGGCGCGGCGGTCGCGGCGCCGTTCTCCTGCCATCCTGTAGAGCCGACACGAAAGTTGATTAAAACAGGCACTGCCGCATCGCCCGGTGATACGTACTCCCTCCATTACATTAGAGATGCACTGTATTTTATAATACTTTGTATTATCCTGAAACTGCTGGCACGTTGCTACTTTCTATAGTTAGTTACGGGCATCTCCGAAAATTGCATTGGGAGCTCGGTCTCCAAGGAGGCCATTAAATTCAAATTTCAAATTTCATCAAAATTCTTATTTTTTACATTTCAAAAAAGTCTGAAAAAATACAGATATACATGAAGGGATAACACATATGTGTTTAAATTTTCAGGGCAAAATACGTTGAAATGAGGGCTGTGTAAAAAAGACAAATCTGGGCTTTTTAACACATGATACTATTCCTCCTCCCAAACCATGTATTTCATCCTGAAATTTTACACACATACACATAACATCCTTATTTACATGCACAAATGTTTTCAGATTTTTTTGAAACCGAAAAGTTTGAATTTTAAATTTTTCGAAAAAAAACCCTCCATAGAGGCCGAGAGTCAAATGTCCATTCTTGAGGAATCTCCAACTATGACCCTTAAATAGACCATCATATCCGTCGGAGAACCGGTGGGTATCAGTCCGCGGACAATGATGTGGGAGAACGTCATCCAATGCTTATTCACTAATGATCCAATGCTTATATATTTATTTATTTGATATTCTAGATAGTAATATGTTTTATATATTTTTGGTCAAACATAAATAACATCTTATTAAGGGAAACTGAAACTAGAACTTCCAATATTTTGGAGCGAAGGTACGTAGTATATGTAGTACTAAAAAAATAATATCACTATAGAAACTCTCTTGCGAATACGAATTCAAAAATATAATTTTTGTGTCATATAATTATAGTTTTCTGCTAGTGAAATCCTACTGCCAAAGTTTGGTCGAAAATACAAGGGAGATTTTAAAACTCGGACGAAGAAAGTACTGTTTAGTGCATAATCAACCGTTTTATCAAAGAAAATAATTAGAGGATTGACGTCTTCAAAGAATTCATGAAGTATTTGTCACTTTCATGTTGTGTCTCGTATAGTGACAGGAGGGAGTCACTGCTAAACCACCTCAATATTCCTGTATTAGTATGTTTCTTGTGTGACATAAATTGTTCGTACTTACATCATATTAATTATAATATATTGTATGACTTACTCCGGCGATATAGTATAACGCAAATCTTATACGTTATGATATTGTAAATGTTTGTCAAAGTCTGGTCCGGCTAAGTGAAATACGTAAAGAGAGAGCAGGATGGATTGCTTCACCGGCGCTCATGTCGAAGCCGCGGCTCTTGAGCTCGCGGTACTCCTGGCAGAGGGCGCAGGCCTCGCAGAACATGTGGACGCAGCAGTCGGGGCAGGGCTTCTCCTGGAGGCCATACTGTTCCCGCAGCTTGGAGCGGTAGTAGCAGGAGTAGAGGCAGCCCAACCCTGCAAACCAGTTGAGCAGCAGATACCCGGTCCCGCTCAGGCAGCAAGCTGAGATCGTTCGTTGCCGGATCAATACCAAGACCATGTCATTCAGCAATTAACAGAGGCATACCGAAACATAAAATACTGCTAATCGTCAGATCGTGGAGGTTTAATTAAGACAAATGGACTGACATGTGTCTCCCTTGTCGACGATCGCGGCGATCCTCCCGAAGGTGACGCAGGGGCAGAAGAAGGTCAGGCAACCTGCAGCACAGCACAGGTGGTAATGAGCCCGGCCGTCGATCACACTTGAGAAACCACAACGAGGCACGCATGGGAACCGAAAGCATGACCAGTAGAACGGGAGGGGAGAGCTCTTACAGCCGCCAACGTCGTCGAAGCAGCCGCACAGGCCACTGGACCAGGACACGGTTGCGCAAGCACCAGTGTGCACCACACGGGGTGACAGAGTGCTCGCGCTGGTTTATTGCGGGCTCTGCCCGTCGTATGAGTGTGGGAGCGCATCATGGGCGCGTCCACAGCGGGCTGGACCATGCGCAGGAGTGGGTGTTGGCGTGGGGGTCGTGGCCCAACGCTGGCCCGGGTATAAGATCGCCGCGGTGATCCTTGTAATGGTGTGGGGTGTGGAGTTTGAGCTCCGGAAAAGCTGTTCGAGCAGCGGGCGTTTGTGCGCCGGAAAAACCATTGTGTCCACCGTGCCATCTCTTCCTTCTTCTTCCTTTGGTTTGAACCGGCGAGAGAGAGTGAGAGTGACGGGAGGGTGAGCTAGGGCAAGGTTTCGGCGCCAACACAGCTATCCTCAGAGCGATGGTACGCAAAGCTCTGCACACCGACATTATCCATCAACTCGTCATCGCACGGTTAAGATGCTCAACGACATTGGACCGTGCACTCTTGTAGCCCGTAAAGTCAATTGAGAGCTACTCCCTCCGTCCTTGATATAAGAGCATTTTGACACTAAATTAGTGTAAAAAAACGCTGTTATATTATGGGACAGAGGGAGTACAAGAAAAGGCAACTAGCAAAGGGAGTGCTAGTGTGGCACTCCTTATCTTACTTGGTAAGAGCATTTTCAGCCACGTATCCTTAATTCGATTCCCTCAAACGTTCACAGACACATCCGGTCAGTGGCCGGGCGTGTCTATTTTGAGCCCCTGTTTGTCCATCCGCGCAGCCATAATTTTTATTTTCTTCCTCATATGTCCGATCAGTTGCATGTGATAGGTGGAGATGAAGAGAGAGAAAGAAAAAATAAAGAAAGAAAGAGAAAAGGTGGTCCGGGATGGGGCCGCGTCCTACGTGGCGGATTGACCGGATGCGCCCAAGCATGTTCGGGAGCCTCTTTTTTTTAAAGGAGGATGACCCCCGGCCTCTGTATCAATTGATGCATGCAGTCATATTATTAAATAAAAATATAACAAAGTCTTAAGGTTCAAAGAAGCTCATAAACGGAGCAGTAGCCGAAAGAAAAAAATCTGAAAAGCCTCACCTCCGGCGATATAGAACTGAAAAGTGCCACATCCGGCAATGAAAAACAAGCTATGATGCCTACACACCTAGCCTATTATTAGCTCGTCACCCAAATCGGGTAAAGATAGCCCGTGCGACCGTCTCCCAGCGGTTGCACCCAATAACCAAAAGCTCCCTAAAGTTCGCACGTGTGAGTAAGAACCACATACGGATGCAAGCTATAACTCTGTAGATAACCTGCAAAAAATTAGTGAATTTTGTCCCATTAAAAATCATATCATTCCTAGTGTTCTATATAGCCCAGAATAGTGCACATATTCCTATCCGAATATATTTAGCTATGTATGTTCATTTCATTAAGCCACGTCCCAAATAACGTATTTATGATCCATGGGGGGTGAACGTTAAAAGCTATTTGAATTGACCGCCAAAATAATTTTGCAAGAGGACATTCAAGAAAGAGGTCTTTAATCATTTCATTTTGATCACAAAAACTGCACCTGGAGTTACCAATCTAATAACTTTTCACCAAGTTATCTTTGGTTAGAATGATTTCTTTATGGACGAACCACATAAAGATTTTAAATCGAAGCGGAACTTTAATATTCCAAATGTGCAAAGACCTCGACGATGGCCCGGAATCAATTAGGTCTGAATACATGAATTTCACTGAGAAGATTCCGTTCGTGGTTAACTTCCAGCGAATTGTATATGCCTGATCGGATATAGGTGAACATCCATCAACCTACAGACTAAGTGCAGCCAAGCATTCCAACGTTCCCCAACTAAGGATTTCCTAAATTGGATATTAAGCGGTATCGAGTTTAATACTGTGGCGACATAATCCTCCTTACGTTGCACAATATTGTATAAGAAGGGATATTGCAAAGCCAAAGGGGTCTCCCCTTGCCATGTATCCTCCCAGAGTCTAGTAGTGGTCCCATTACCAACTAGGAACTTCACCCGTTGGAAGAAAGTTACTTTCATCCTCATTAATCCCTTCCAAAAGAGTGGGTCCCTTGGCCTAGCGGTGACCTGGGCCAAAGTCTTAGAGTGTAGATTCTTATTCCGCAAGATTTGTACCCACATACCATCAGTCTCAATAGATAGTCTGTATAGCAGTTTGCTAAGAAGACATCTATTCTTTATCTCTAAATTTCTTATCCCTAACCCACCCTGATCTTTTGGTCTACAAATGATATCCCATCTAGCCAATATGTACTTCTTCTTGGCCTCATCACTTTGCGAAAAGAATCGGGATCTATAGAAGTCAAGTCTTTTCCATACCCCTACCGGCACCTCAAAGAAAGATAGAAGGAACATCGGCAGACTCGTCAAAACCGAATTTATCAGAACCAACCGACCTCCGTAAGACATTAGCTTGCCCTTCCACCAGCTCAGTTTCTTTTCAAATCGATCTTCTTTACATTTCCAATCATTGTTCGCTAAACGTCTATGATGAATTGGGATCCCTAGATAACTAAAAGGTAAGGGTCCCATTTTAGAATCGAACAAATTTCTATAGTCATCTTGTTCCTCTTTGGCTCGCCCAAAGCAAAACAATTCACTTTTATTGAAGTTAATTTTGAGCCCAGGTAGTTGCTCAAAAAGGCATAATACAAGCTTCATATTCCTAGCTTTTGCAAGATCATGTTCCATGAATATAATAGTATCATCCGCGTATTGTAGAACGAAGACACCCCCCTCTACAAGGTGGGGGACGAGTCCTCCTACTTGGCCACTCTCTTTGGCCCGACCAATAAGTATTGCCAACATAGCCGCTACAATGTTAAACAGCACAGGAGACATGGAGTCTCCCTGTCGTAACCCCTTACGTGTCTGAAAATAATGTCATGTATCATCATTGACTTTTATTCCAACACTACCTTTCTATATGAATGAATCCACCTGAGATCTCCAAGAGTCGCTGAGCCCCTTCATACATAAAGCTTGCTATAAGAAGGGCCGTTTGACCTTATCATAGTCTTTTTCAAAATCCACTTTGAAGATCACACCATCTAGTTCCTTCGTATGGATTTCATGCAACGTTTCATGTAGGAGCACAACCCCTTCAAGGATGTGTCGTCCTGGCATGAAAGCAGTTTGAGTTGGTTGCACAACCGAATGGGCAATCTGTGTCAACCTGTTTGTGGCAACCTTTGTAAAAATCTTAAAGCTTACATTGAAAAGACAGATCGGTCTGGATTGCTCAATACGAATAGCCTAAACCTTCTTTGGTAATAGCATTATTTTTCCAAAATTGAGGTGAAATAAGTTTAAGTGACCATCGAACAAATCATGGAACATAGGCATAAGATCTCCCTTTATGATATGCCAGCATTTCTGATAAAATTCCGCCGGAAACCCATCCGGCCTAGGGGCTTTATTATGCTTCATTTGCGTTATTGCATCAAACATCTATTTCTTAGTGAACAGGGCAGACAACACCTCATTCTCTTCTAAGTTAAGTTGAGGTATGTCCCCGATTGCACTCTCATCTGGAGCTACGAAACTTTCTTCGGGTGCTTCAAAAAGCTTCTTATAATACTCAGAGATGTACAATTTTAGGTTCTCATGTCCTACAATTGTACACTCATCTTGTTCGAGCTGAATTATCTTCTTCTTTCTATGCTTCCCATTGGCTACCATGTCGAAGAACTATCTATTATGATCTCCTTGGACGATCTTAGAAACCTTTGCTCTAAGCACCCATTTCATCTCCTCGTCTCTCACAAGGGTTTGTAACTTCTTCTTGGCCTCATTCTTAATATCTCGCTCAGACATATTAGGAAGGGTGTGGACTCCTCTTTCAAATCAAGTTCATTAATAATTTGTGTCAGTCTCTCCTTTTCAACTTTGTAAATACCACTTTGGTTTTTGGCCCATCCCCTCAAGAATTGGCGCAAATGTCTAATTTTGTTTTGCCATCTTTCCACATGAGAAGTACCACCAGACTCCCTAGCCCATTCTGTCGCAATGAGCTCCATGAAGCCCTTCCTCTCAAACCATCCTAGTTCGAAAGAGAAAGTATTTCTGTTGCCCACATGGGTCAATTCCCTGGAATCAACCAGCAGTGGGGCATGGTCAGAAATGGCCCTCTGTAGAGCACGAACCGTTACCAGTGGAAATTTATGTTCCCACTCAACACTAATGAGAACCCTGTCCAATTTCTCGTAAGTAGGAATTGGCAAGGAATTAGCCCACATGAATTGTCTACCAGTGAGGTCAATCTCCCTCAAGTTGAGACTTTCAATGATGGTATTAAACATGAATGACCACCTTCCATCGAAATTTTCATTATTTTTCATCTTGTCTTCTAATGATATTGAAATCTCCTCCAACCATAATGGGCAACCTTTCATCCCCACAAATTGTCACTAAATCTATGAGGAAGTCAGGCTTAAGCTCTGGTAGCGCCGCACCATATACGGCCACCAAAGCCCATCTGAAGCCATCAATTTTTGATCTTACACAAAATTTGACAGCAAATTCACCGTGAACCACATTTAGCACCTCTAAAGTTTCGCACTTCACCCCAAGTAGGATCCCTCCAGATCGCCCTCTTGGAGGTAGACAGTGGCACTCAAAATCAACCCCACCTGAAATGGTGTTGAGAAACTAGGGAGTGAAATTATCTCCACCCGTCTCTAATAAAGCCATGAAATCCAATTTTTGCTATATCGATGTATCACTAAGGAATCTTCTTTTAACCAAGTCCGCTAGACCTCTACTATTTCAGAATATTCCTTTCATATTTCATCATGGATTTTTTCTCTTTTGTTTAACTCTCGCACTCCTACGCACCGTCGATGTAGGATAAACCCTCCTCTTCTAGGTTCTTTTTAGTTTATACTTCATCCACTGGTGCACGTCGATCCTAAACAAACGGTTTTTAACCCCTTTCTGCGACGCCATATGGAACCGTCTCCAAGTGAGTGTGGGGATAGGGGGGTCCTTCCCACACGACCCAGAAACCGTCGGGGATAGGGAGCCTTAATGCATATAATTGTCCTTGTATAACCGTTTCTGATATCTCGAATATCTCAAATGCTTCATCCTTGCCACTTGTTTGTGCTTTCATTGCCATCGTAGTCGGAGTTTTGTGGTTCTGCCTAAAACCAGGCAGATTCCAGGCATGGCAGTTTTCTAGGTAGATTCTAGGCACGGGAGATTTACGATGCCTGACATATCCCAAACAGTTCATGATTATAAACCGTGTACTATAGGTAGACAATCACGTACATTTAGTTTTCCTGCACCGTATGTGATAGTGTCTGACATCACACACGCTTTGCAAACGGCAACTGTGTGCATGCTTGCACACGTTTCCTCTCTGTGAACCGTCTCAGATTATGGTGTATATCGCAAACGTTTGTGTTTTACCAACCGTGTGTGCCGTAATGACCTACACAACGTAATTTCGCCCTAATTTAATTACTGCTATTTAAAATTGTACCCAATTTAAACTTGAAAGTAGGCTATAGCTTTATTCATATCCATCAGGTTCAAACAACCAATGCATTATTCGATTCATAGGTACATATGTTTAAGAATTACAAAAGCACCAAATAAAGAATGATGTATCAAAGTTCTATACTTGTAATATTACAGATGATAAATAAAGAGGCGACAGATATTCCATTTGTTGAACAAGGTGAAGCGGAATGGCCCTATTGTGCTCTCCTGGATGCAGAAGGCATGCAGACTCTAGTCCAACCCCCTGTGATGGCCGGCCGCCAATCATGTAGTTTGAGAGGTACTTTTGAGTAAACTGCTTCAGGATCCACTGCAAAAGAAAAAAGATTCAGATATTGTCATCTAACACAACTCATTACGAGCAGTAAAAAGAAGGCTATAGGGTTCTTACTTACCATTCTGCAGTTCACTGTTGTCTTGCATAAAGCGTAAACAAATAGTTCGATTGACATCTTTTGACCCATTTTAGTAACAATCTTTATCAGTTTCCTCACTTGATGCTGGTTCATGAATATCTCATTGCCCCATACGCAGAAAGAGTCGAAGTGTGGATCTTTGGCAATGATATATGTACCTAAAAGGACCAACTTAATATTAGAAGCTAAACAACAATTGAAAATGATGTAGTACAACACTCCATTCATCCCATTATATAAGATTTTATTACCTGTATATCTAGACATCATCAGAACATTAAGATAACACTCTTTCTTGTTGCTATGTAGCCTGTGATTGCATATTTAGTCATTCAGTACAATGCATGTCGCTAAACAACAATTGAAAAACGAAAAAGCATGTTAACTGCAATATCCTTAACAGCAACCAAATATCGTAATTCGTAGTAGTATTGCTGAAACTGTTATTGACGAAATTGAACTGCACAGCAAATAGTTGCACATATAGAGCATCACATTGTGAAGAACTGAAATAAACAAGTCGTAAGGACATCTCTAGGCGATCCTTAAAAAGTTAAAGGGCTAAAATCCTTAGTGGATATATATATATATATATATATATATATATATATATATATATATATATATACTCCAGCAATTTTTGGCCTTTTTTAGTCGATCCCTTAAACTTAAGGTTGTAAACTTCAATTGGATCAAGTTCAAAGCAGGTTCAATCGAAAGTAGCATGCATTCAAACATAAATATAGATAGTTTTGCATAACCGAACATAAAACATAAATTTAAACTAAGCTAAACTACTTTCGGTCGAAGTAGAGGTCGAGTCAATCCTTCCTCGACATGTACGGTGTGCCGCGAGCCGGGTCCGAGCCAGTACCGTCGTCGGGGTCGTTGGGGAAGGCACTCCTCCACTCGTCGACGTCAATCTCCTCGTCCTCGGGGCCCACCTCGACGCCCTTCACGCCGCCGTCGTCGCCGCCCTCCGCGCCGCCGTCCTCGCCATCTTCGACCTCGTCGTCAGAGGAGAGCGCGATAATCTCGCCGCCTTCCGCATCGCCGTCCTCGCCACCTTCGACCTTGTCATCGAAGGAGAGCGCGATAACCTCGCCGCCATCCGCGCCGACAAAGATCACCCGCTCCGCCTCCACGAGCTCCGGGTGCTGCCGGCGGAGCTCTTGCATGTAGGCCTCGGCGACGGCCTCGGCCTCGAGACGCTCCCACGCCTCGCGGCCCTCCCGCGCCATAGCCGAGCTCACCACCTCTAACTCCGGCGAAACGAGGTGGACAAGGAAAACCAACAGAGGAGCAGGGACAAAATAGTGGAGCTTAGCTCTTCAAATCGTGGAATTAGATCTGTAGGCACATGCTACGTGTGAACATCCGTCAAACGCATTTATAGGGTCACGCTATGTTCCAATCGAGGAGATTGTTTGAAGTGAAATGGAAACTTCTATTCAATGGAGTTACAGATACAATTTATATGGTCTGAACAGGCGCGACGCTAGAGAGAGTTGCGTCAGTTCCTAAGAGAGAGAGAGAGAGAACAGAGGGATGTGTCGTTTGCGAAGGTAACCGCACGACGGTTTGGGCAATGGGTGATTTCCTCTAATTACACGTGTTAATTAATCATAACAAAGACCACCTCAAAAGAGAGTGGTTGGGCGGGGGCGATGTCCTCCTTCCCTCCTACAAAACTTACACATTGTATCCAAGCGCCTTGGGTTCTAATTGTGTCCCAACTGCAGCGAGTGTCAGCTAGCAATCTTAATGATGCCATACAATCTGCACACACGCATGCACGCATATATCAGCGACAATTTCACTAGAATAACAACTAGATTTTTTTTTTCAAACCGGGCTATACCCCTTTCCATTGCAAATGAACGGAAATACAGAGTTCAGAAACATGTCAGGAGGAGGGAAAGAGGTAAAGCGAGTTCGGGCACTGCCAGGAAACCCACTACATTCGCCCGCCATCGAAACGAATGTTATGGGGCGAAAACCTACACAGCACCGAAAATCCACAGCAAACACCCAAAAGTTTTAACTACAGCCCGAGACATGAGACATCCGCAAAAGAACCAAAACGCCACCACATGATCGTACGGTCGCCCATAACAACTAGAATTTGATGGCACGGCACGTTCAGCTCTCGGATAGTCCAAAACATGATTATTTTTTACACAACACAAATCGGGACCGGTATTTCTCAGCGCAGTTATGTTCTCTTGTTCACCCATGTTTGCCGTTACAGGCATCCGAAGACACGCTTGCCGTCCAGGACTAGTGACGGAAAGAGCCTGGAGTCGCAAACCTCTTCCATATTCGAACAAGGCCAGACGGTGAAAGTGCCTCACATCGCAAACACTCACACCTTCACCCGGCGGGCAGCAGGATGACTGACCTTACACGGCGCATGTGGACCAAACAATCCGCACCCAGGGGGATGTCGGCGGGCAGCAGATGAGACGACCCCGGGAGCGTGGCCACCCCACGCACCAGTTAGGAGGTCGATGTTGACTTTCGGTTTGTTTGGGTTGGAGTCATATTGCACCATTCATCTGGTTTGGTGTTACCTTGCTCGGCATGCGGTCATCTGATGCTCCTTAATGGACTACCCCAATAATGAATGAGGGTAAAGTAGCACAACATGAGCATAGCATTGACACCGCATTTTACGGATAATTTTGAATTAAAAGAAACTCCTTCAGATGGTTCATCTGACCTTTTGATTGCATTTCTTGGTTGCAATTGGTCTTTGCGTCAAGGGCTGGTGGTGTTTGTACAAACTACCTAAGATTTGCAATGTTTATGCGTGGATACGTCTGCCTGATCAAACGGCCGAAAGCGTCCTTGGCAGGCGCTGTCGGAGGACACGCGCGAATTGGACGGTGTGGAAGCCACGCACGAACGAGAATATTTTCAGTCAATGGGCACCCCAACATCATGCCAGAAAACTATAAGCTCACGAGGAGTAGCAGTCCAACATCTCTATGAAAGGCATAACAAAAGGACAACAACACAAAAATATAACAAAACTGCAATACAGCCAAAACATCACATTGATGTCCGTTATCATCACACGATGCAACATCTAGAGTAGCTTGGAGCTTAGCGGTAGTCACTCGGCCGTGGATCCGCAGGGAAGAAGTGTAAACACCGAGCATGTCTCCAGCAAACCCAACAATGGAGTGGGCTCGGATAGGAAGGACCAGCGCGCCACCCTTTTCGGGATCGAAGATCTGCCTTCCAGAAGAGCCCAATGAAGAACCACCGTCGTGCTGGGTATAGGCCTTGATCCATCTGCCCGCATCTCGTTGATCTTCTGGGCGGTTGACTCCATGCACGTTCCAAGCTAATTGAGTTCCCTCTCTTGTGCCTTCCAAGACCTCATCCCGACCAGCATTAACAGCATACTACATCCAAGAGGATGTCGCCTTCCTCAGCCACTCCGTCCACTTTACGGATCGATATGGCATTTAATGCAACAAACCATGGGACGCGATACAAGAGTTTTTTTTAAGATAATCACACGAAGCTTTATTATATCGTCACCACATTTACAGAGTATAACATGCGCCGCCTTTTGGGCCAACTAAGCCTCCAAACACAAGATTTGCACCCCGTGCCAAGTCTGGCGGCCCTAACCCGGGCATGCCAAACAACAACAACGGCCTGCTAACATCACACCTTTACGAATCGGCATGGATCAACTTTTACTGCTCCTTTGCCGTCGTAGAGACCAAACGTAGTCGCTGTCACGAAGGGACAATGTCTGTCATTGAGATGAACCCAGCATAAGCCATCGTCTATGTTTAGCCAACAAGACCACCGGACGGCCAAAGTTGACCAGCCAGCTATAGTTCACGGAGACCGACATTAACGATCCGTCAAGTCGCCATCACACGGCCAAGATGCTCAACGACATTGGAGCATGCACCCTTGTAGCCCGTAAGTCAATTGATAGCTCAAGGAAAGATACTCCCTCCGTCCCATAATATAAGAACGTTTTTTACACTAGTGTAGTGTCAGAAATGTTCTTATATTATGGGACAGAGGGAGTAACTCGCAAGGGGGCCGCTAGCATGGCATGCCTTATCATACCAATCGGGTAAGAATAAAGCGAGTATGAGTCCATGCGACCGTTAGACTGATTGGCGGGAAGGAAGCGTACCCAAATTGGCAAACTGCTAGCCCGCGCATTCGAGCCAAGCACACCCAGAGGCCAAAACCATTAACGGCATACACGGCGCCACCTCGTCAAGATATTATTATATGTAAAAAATCTAACAGATGCCTGCCGTGATACACACCAAACCCTCACCGCCGTCGAAAAACTCACCTTCACAGTTCCCCTTGAAGAGCAGGGCACTACGGTCTACGACAGCAACATCCTCTCGGACCTTTTCCAGAGGAGACCGGAGACAGTCGTAAGCCGCCCTCGGCCACCAGTCATCCTCGTCTAGTTTGAGCGTGTGATGGAAAAGGAAACAGTCGAAGGCTACACTTAGAAGCGAAGCGGGCTTCTGACATTATTCGTAACTTAGCAGCCGTTAGACCTATGAATGAGGTATATGTGAAACATCTAGTAATGTCAGCCCTTGAAAACTTATGTAATGATCTTATGCCAACTTCCGAGACTGGAGGTGAAATAGAACGGTCGGAAATTGAGGGCAATGTAGAGACGTTACCGGTGGACGGTATTGATTCTCGTAACCGTAGTAATATAGTTGAGTCAGGTTCGGGGGACAAGCCCAAGCGAACCTGGAAAAGAAAGCAGTGTCCTACTTCGGCTATTCGGAGGAGTGCTAGGGTTAGGCTTAAAAAGAAATTCCACGATGATCTATGAAAGGAATATTTTGGAATAGCAGAGATCTAGCTGACTTGGCTAAAAGAAGGTTCCTTGCAGAGACATCGGCCGAACAAAAGTTAGATTTTATCGCACTCCTAGAAACAGGCAGAGATAATTTCACATCACGGTTTCTCGGAACTTTGACAGGTGGGATTGATTTTGATTGGCATTGTCTACCCCCTAGAGGAAGATACGGTGGGATATCGCTGGGGTTAGATGTGAAACATTAGAGTTCATTAATGTAGTGAGGGGTGACTTTACGGTCAAGTTCCGGGTGAGATCAAAGTTAGATGGTTTCCGTTGGTCTCTCGTAGCTGTCTATGGAGCAGCCCAACCCGAACTCAAACCCGACTTTCTAGCTGACTTAGTATATATATGTGGAGATTAAACACTTCCAATCTTAGTTGGAGGGGATTTTGATATTATAAGGAGACAAGATGAGAAGAATAACGACAATTTCGATGGACGGTGGCCGCTCATGTTTAACATTATTATCGAGAGTCCAATTTGAGGGAGACTGAGCTCACAGGTAGACAATTTACATGGGCTAACTCATTACCTACTCCGACTTACACTAGTAGAAAAAGGACCTAATGTGAGACACATTAGTCCCGGTTCGATTTTGGCCCGGTACTAATGGCACCATTAGTGCCGGTTCGAACGGCTATGCATTAATGTCGGTTCGTGTTGAACCTTTAGTACCGGTTCGTGCCACGAACCGGTGCTAAAGGGGTGGTGGCGGGCTGGCGTCAGGCCGGGGCCCCATGATCACCGTTAGTACAGGTTCGTGGCACAAAATCGAACCGGGACTAAAGGGGTCTGACCTATAGTCCCGGTTGGAGACACAAACCGGGACTATAGGGCAATTTTCAAACTCTACCCCCCCCCTGTATCGCCATTTCATTTTTGAAAAAATCAAAAGAAAATGATAAAAACTTCAGAAAATAAAATCCTTCCAGAGGTGTTATATTACTACACCTACTAGTTATGAAAATTTGAAAACTTAAATTTGGACATGTTTTGCAAAAAGTGTAGGGAAATGTAAAACGGCTATAACTTTTGCATACGATGTCGGAAAAAAGCGTATAATATATCAAAAAATTCAGCACGAAAATCCGCATTTGATTTTGACGGCGTACGGCCTATTTGCAATTTTTAGAATCCTCAAATTCCAAAAGGAAAAAAAGATATGCTCAAATTTCAGTTTTTTTAATTTTTGTCAAACTACTTATTCAAGAAGTATTAATGTTACTACATAATTATTCAAGAATATTAGTGTTACTAAATAATTATTTCAATTTTTTGAATTTTGGTCAAATCTGGTCAAACTATGGTCAAACTGTGGTCAAACTATGGTCAAACTTATTCAAGAAATATTAGTGTTACTAAATAATTACTGTTTTTTAGAATAATAGTTTCAAACTCAAATGGTGAAACGAGTGACCTAATGCTCAAGCTAAACTGCTGAGGGTTAATAGGATTGATAGCTTACATTTGTCAGGAAAACAACAAGTGCAGACTTGGAAAGTAGGGGGAATAGAACTCCGAAGTTAAGCGTGCTCAAGCTAGGGGAGTGAGAGGATGGGTGACCGACCGGGAAGTTAGACGATTTAAAATGAGTGATCCACACTTGAGCAGTTAAGAGGGGTGATTAGAGACTAAATCATCAAATAATTCAATTCAGAAAATGAAAATAAAAAAAATTCCAAAAAATTCAAAAAACATTTAATACCGGTTGGTAATAGGTACTAAAGGTCCCCCATGCCACGGCGCGAGCTCACGCCACGTGGTGGGCCTTTAGTGGCGGTTCGTGCCGAACCGGTACTAAAGGGGGGGGCTTTAGTGCCCACACTTTAGTGCCGGTTACAGAACCGGCACTAAAGGCCCTTACGAACCGGTTTTAAAGCTCCGTTTTCTACTAGTGTTATGAGAAGTTGGATAGGGTGCTTGCTAGTGTGGAATGGGAACAAAAGTACCCACTGGTGTCGATTCATGAGATGGGGAGGGCAATCTCAGACCACACACCATTACTAGTAGACTCGGGAGACGCGACACATATTGGTAACAGAAATACTTACTCATTCGAACTGAGTTGGTTCGAGAAAGAGAATTTTTTTGGACATTATATCACGCGAATGGGCAAAGCCTGTTACTGGGCGAACAAGCGTGGAGAGGTGGCAAAACAAGATTAGACATTTAAGACAATTTTTACGGGGTTGGGCCAGAAACGAGAGCGGGATATACAAACAAGAAAAAGAAAGACTTAGCCAATTAATAGATGCACTGGACCTCAAAGCAGAAGTGACCCTGCTGGATGTGGTCGAGCAGGCCACGAAGTCCAAAGCGGAGCAATGCCTACAGGCTCTTCTTAGAGAGGAAGAGCTCAAATGGGCATTGTGGGCTAAGGTTCTCAAAGTTGTCCAAGGGGATGACAATACACAATTCTTTCACATGATTGTGAATGGTAAACATAGAAAGAAGAAAATTATACAGCTTGAGCAGGCGAAGGGACCATAGTGGGCCATGAGAACTTTAAATCGTATATCTCCAACTACTATAAACAACTTTTCGATCCTCCGGTAGATAGCACAGTCTCCTTGAATGAGTCTGTTATTGGGATATCCCTCATCTTAGGTCAGAGGAAAATGAGATCCTAACTGCACCTTTTACCGAGAAGGAGGTTCTAGATGCAATATCACAAATGAAACCGAACAAAGCACCGGGACCAGATGGGTTCCCTGCGGAGTTCTATAGGAAATGTTGGTATATTATTAAGGACGACCTTATGCCTATGTTTCATGATTTCTTTAACGGGCATCTAGAATTATTTCATCTTAATTTTGGTATGATTACGTTATTGTCAAATAAAGAAGGAGCGGTTCGTATCGAGCAGTTTAGGCCGATTTGTCTTCTGAACGTGAGTTTCAAAATATTCACAAAAGTTGGGATTAATAGACTGACACGGGTCGCCCATTCGGTGGTGCAACCTAGTCAAACGGCCTTCATGCCTGGGAGACACATCCTAAAAGGGGTGGTTGTCCTCCATGAAACGCTCCATGAAATACATTCGAAGAAGCTAGATGGGTTTATCTTCAAAGTGGATTTCGAGAAGGCATACGATAAAGTTAAGTGGCCTTTTCTTCAGCAGGCAATGCGGATGAAAGGTTTTAATGAGACATGGCGGAACCAAGTGGGTTCTCTAGTCCAAAAAGGTCAGACTCATAAAGGCTTGAGACAAGGGGATTCGATGTCGCCCCTCTTATTTAATATAATGGCGGACATGTTGACCGTTCTTATTGGCGGGGCAAAGGAAAATGGCCTAGTAGATGGACTCGTCCCTCATCTAGTTGATGGGGGAGTATCCATTTTACAATATGTGGACGACACTATACTTTTCATGGAGCATGACATTGCAAAAGCTCGGAACATGGAATTAGTCTTATGTCTCTTCGAACAATTGTCGGGGCTTAAAATCAACTTTAATAAAAGTGAATTGTTCTGCTTTGGTCGGGCCAAAGAGGAGCAAGACAATTATAGACAATTATTCGGGTGTGAATTAGGTTCTTTGCCTTTAGTTATTTTGGTATACCGATTCACCATCGCAAACTTTCCAATAAAGAGTGGAAATGCATTGAAGATCGAATTAAAAAGAAGCTTAGCTGTTGGAAGGGCAAGTTAATGTCGTACGGCGGTAGGCTGATGCTTATTAACTCATTATTTATTAGTATGCCAATGTTCCTGCTATCCTTCTTTGAGGTACCCAAGGGGGTACGGAAGAGGCTAGACTTCTTTCGACCTCGATTCTTCTGGCAGTCAGATGAGGCCAAGAAGAAATATCGCCTAGCACGATGGGATATATTATGCTAACTTAAGGATCAGGGAGGGCTCGGTATTGAGAACCTGGAAATTAAGAATAAATGCCTTATGAGTAAATGGCTTTATAGGTTATTAGTAGAGAATGATGGTATGTGGGCACATATATTACACAACAAATACTTGCAATCGAAAACTCTTGCCCAATTCACTGCGAGGCCGAACGATTCGCCTTTTTGGAAGGGACTTATGAGAACGAAAGACTTGTTCTTTCGTAGGACCAAATTCCTTGTTGGCAATGGGATGACAACAAAATTTTGTGATGATACGTGGCTAGAGGAGACACCATTAGCCACACAATATCCAAGCCTTTATAATATTATACAACGTAAGGAAGATTATGTAGGCACAATATTACAATCGGCTCCCTTGAATATTCAGTTTAGGCAATCTTTAGTAGGGGAGCAATGGAATGCATGTATACATTTGATTCGGAGATTGATGAATGTTCAATTATGACCAACCGGACTTCGTACACTGGAAGTTGGCTCGTAACGGGGTGCTCACGGTAAAATCCTTTTATATGGACCTTATTAACTCTGGCCTAATCCCAGGATCTATTCATATCTGGAAGGTTAAGGTGCCCTTACGTATTAAAATCTTTATATGGTTTGTTCACAAGCAAGTGATACTCATTAAAGATAATTTGTTAAAGCAAAGATGGGTAGGAAGTTCACGATGTTGTTTTTGTGATCATGATGAAACAATTCAACATCTCTTCATAGATTGCCCTCTCGCAAAATTACTTTGGCGCACGATCCATATAGCCTTCAACATCGTCCCTTCAGTTAGTATTGAATCGTTATTTGGGACGTGGTTAGCTGGGGTGGAACTTTTTACTGCGGCTCATATTCGAATTGGAATGTGTGCACTTATGTGGGCTATATGGAACTGCGGGAATGATATGATTTTTAACAGACAACACATTTTAAACTTCTTGCAGGTCATCTTCAGAGCTACGGCATGGACCCGTATGTGGTCCTTACTCACTCCTACGAACTCCAGCGGGCCACTGGTTACTGGGTGCAACCAATAGGAGATGGTAGCACGGGCTATATTCAACCGGTTTGGTTGGCGGTCGCATAACAGGATATGAGTCTAGGGCCCTGGTCCTTTAATTCATACCTGTTGTGACCTTGCGGTTTTTTATTTTTCTTTGCTTCTTTTGCAAGCTATAATACTTTGAAGACCTTGTGATATTTTGAGACTTTTTTAGTAGTAATATGGCTGCATACATCGTTCAGATGCAGAGGCTGAGGACAAGCCTTTTTTTCCAAAAAAAAAAACAGCTGCGAAGCTACTTCCAAACCGTGGAACAGCCCATAGCTCATACCCACCCAGAATACCGTAGCAGTTGGGAAAAGGCGAAAAGAGTACAGGAGCGGGGGAAACAAAAAGTGTCTTACCTCGAACAGCAACAGACCTAGGTACTTCTGAAGGGTATACCTAGGCAATCTTGCAAGTGCAAAATTACGGTGCGATTTGCAAGGATCTGAGAATTCAAAAAATCGTATTTTGATGCGGCCAATTAATGAACTTGATTTTGTCCTGATAGATTATCAGGTTAGTACTACATGAACGTATGAATGCTTAGTAAACGCAAGTCAACAGCTCGCATTGACTACGTCCTTAGCCTTTGTACACACCTCCCGTCATTTGACCGTACGGTGCGTGGAATGGGCCCGGAATCCTAACAGTGGCACTTTGACGTGTAAGATGATATTCGTAAATTCCTACGATTAATACACAAAAGCTTTGCACAATTGTACTTGATGCTTACAACTCAGCTAGCTCGTGTATCATATTTGGTTTTTCATTTCCTGTCCAATATAAATTTCATGTCATCCTTAGTTTTGCAAGCTTCATCGAATCCCAAGTATTTGTTTGGGGCTCCTTCGTGATTGGCACCTTGTCGTGCGCGTGGGAGAGGGTTGTGGTGGCTGCGCGTCTGTTGCCATGTCAGTTGCTCCGGTGGTGCCATCATCTTCAAACCGTGTTTATGTGCAGGTCCTCACGTATGTGCTGGTGGTGATGTGGATGCTTCCATTCCATGCTTGGTAAGCTGCATTTTTGTCGCTCTATGATATCCTAATTTGTTTTATGTTCTTCTTTTCAATTATTATATTTCTGTATCTACTCAATTTTCCATAGGATTGCTTCTGATCCCAGTGAGGCACGCCATCGCTGCTGAGAGATTCGATGAAGACAACCGAGGAGTTGCAATGGATACTGCTGAAAACATTGTGTACAAAGAAATCATCGATGCCCTGTAGTATAGAATATGTTATTCAGCACACAAAAGTGATTTTTTTTCTCTTCCTCTCTTCCAACTTGCCTCTGATTTACCTTATTTGGTTAGTTAATTGATATTTTCATTTGTTGTGAAAAGAACTACTGTGCTGGCTTCATTCTACTCCTGCGGTCGCTCTGTCTTGGCTTTCTTCAGTAAATAAAGGTGTTCTTATTTTTTACAACTTACCTCTTTTTTATCCTACTTCATCATTAATTGATATCCCGATGCGTTGCAAAGAAGACTGCTCTAAATGGAATACATATTTTGAAAGATTCAGTGCAGTTGCATTCAATCTGTGCAACCACCACCCTTGGTATTTTTTGTCAAATGGCAACGACTATCAGAAGAAGCAAATGAGTAACCAACAACTATACAAAGATGATTATTATATAATTCCGTAGGTCCTTCAACCATCTGATGTGTTTGTACGAACAAATGTTTAATACAATGTATTTCCTCAACCCTGTCTACCTATATCGCCCCTCTTCTAGGCTATCTCTACCCGAGTTTTCAAATAAAAACAACCGAAAAATCAACAACAAACTTAAGCACTAGGTTGGTTGCCTTGTACAACAACAAGACGATGGTAGTTGTGTAGGAACTCAGGTACCAATGGATGTTTCTCATAAGGATAGCAATACCTTCATTAGCTTCATAAATTTGCTGATGGTGTTTTCATATTTCTCTATTTCATCTTCTCTGAACTAGTTTTAATGTTGCCATGTTTTAAATATGTCTTTGCAGGGTCCTAGTGAAACAGATAACATGTCCTTTCAATATCTTCTTCAGGGCTCCTTTTTTTTGGCTTGACACTTGGATCCCCCACCAACCCCTATACCTAGCCTTCCCCCACCTTTTCTCCCATTCCACAAACCAAACAGCCTTGGCCTCGCTCATTTGTAGAATGGATTGCTAGCTAACCTGCGAAATCGTCTTACTAATGTTGCCTCTGTAGAAATTGTTGTTGTTTTGTCCTTGTTGCAGGATTTCCGGACAAATGACGCCACCGACGAAAGGTATCTTACCCATGGGCTTCCATTCTCCACTAAGAATGCCTACAACCTTCTCGCCGGGTCGCCCGACAACAACACCAACGCTTGTCTCATTTGGGCCTCGCACATCCCCATCAAGGTGCAGGTATTTGGATGGCTCCTCTTCAAAGACTGCTTCAACTCCAAGTCCAACCTCTTCCGCAAGACCATCATCACTGAAACCATTTGTGCTCGCCGCGCTGCACCCTTCGAGGACGCAGCTCACATCTTCCTCCACTGTCCCGACTCCACATCGGTGTGGGCGGCCTTTTAGCTTAAGGCTTCCTCCACCATCGACGACATTTGGGACATCGCCACACCACCCGGACAGGACAATGATATTTGTCCTTCGGTGGCGCTCTCCGTCCTCTGGAAGATCTGGGACTCCAGTAACTCTGTGGTTTTCTGCAGAACATGTCACTTTGTGCATGTAACCGTCCAAAATATTTTAAACGATTTCACTATCTGGACTGCTAGATTTAGGCGATCTCAGCAGAAAGTCGGCGCCATGTCATGGCGTCAATACCTCTCCCCGCGCACTAGTGCAACTCTATAAACTGGCCTCACATCACTTTGAGTAATGCATTCAGGTGGGGAGCCTCTCCACCCCGGTGATTGTTCAAAAAAAAGTACATGCAGCCTCTGTTGCATGGATACTTGGATACGCGATACGGAGATACGTTCAATATGTCAATTTTCGAAAAACTAGGATACAAGGATACGCTTGTATATATATTAATAGGAAGCGTATGAAGTGACGAAGTCTTCTATCAAATACTCCAGATTTGCTTTAGATCATCTAGAATTTAGCTTGCTGCAGGGGTTCAGCACCACCAACAAATAGGTCATATATGTATATATCCTCCAGTGTCCCAAAATCTGGATGGGCAGGATTATACTCCGGTGATTTCCTTGAAATAAGGTGCAAGTTTTGATGCACAAAACCTAAATCTTTAACACATGCATTTTTTTCATGATAATATGTGTCTCATTTATTTATATTATAAGGATCACAGCACAAACCACGTATATACCGACCTGACAAAACTGAAAACACAACAGAACGATACACTTTGCACATAGGAACACCAGCCAAGAAGTAAAATTACAAATAAGACCGAAGAATCCTATGAACTTGACAGTTGACACCAACGCCCATCACTTGTCTCTGGCACCACCACAGCAGGCACAAAAAAAGAAATGACGGATCACCTCCACACCCGAGCTCGAAGCGGCTCCATCGCTGAGATGCATCTTTGCGGACCTCCAAGGTGGCTCGCCAATAAAGACGAAGCCATTGCCGTTGAACGAATCAGATCGGGGCAACACCCCGGACACACCATCGAACTCCAGATCTGGTACCCCGCACAACTAAGACATCGAAGGAGGAAACCATACCTACCCGCCACAAACCACGAAGCCATTACACGATCCACCATCTTTCAGATGCCGCCAATGCAGACCACAATCTGCATTTGCTCCTGGACTACCTCCCAAGCTCCACGCCGGTGCTGGACCAAACACCGTCGCAACGACGGAGCCCGAGGACATAGATCCACCACGAGGATGCTGCCGCCGCTACATCATCCTTGCTTGAACACACTGGTTTCCAAATCCATCCCAAAAGCGGATTGCCTCGTTGGGAAAGGATCTAAAGATTTATTAGTCGGCGCCGCCATCGCTACCGCCGAAGACAAGACGATGAACATCCCAAAACCCTAAGCTACTAATGCCTAAAACAATCCACACGCGTGATCCGACGACCCCCCTCACGCCAAAGGACGGCGGCAGAGGAAAGAGCCCTGGCGGCTGTAGGCGCGATCACCTTTCTTTCTTCAGCACGTGCATGGTTGAGCCTATAAGAAAAGAAAAGATAGTACGAGATACGTATAACAACAGTATCTCATGTGTATCAAACATTATTTTATTTATTTTAAATAAAAATCGAGGGATGGGCCTATAGTCCCGGTTCGTAAGGGCCTATAGTGTCGGTACTAATGCCCTGACCCTTTAGTCCCGGTTCAATCCAGAACCGGGACTAAAGAGCGCTGCCACGTGGAGCTCCACCTTTAGTCCCGGTTGGTAAGGAAATTTTATGATTTTTTTTTTGAAATTTTTTTTTGAATTTTTTTTTATTTTCAAATTTCTGAATTATTTTAACCTCTAGTCTGTAATCACCACCCCTCATCACTTCTCAATTTATCCTCTAATCACCCCTCATCATTCCAAATCATCTAACTTCCCGAACGGTCACCCATCCTCCCACTCCCCCAGCCTGAGCACGCTTAACTTCCGAGTTCTATTCTCCCTCGTTCCAAGTCTGCACTTGTTGTTTTCCTGACAATACTAGGATGTCAATCCTATTAACCTTCAGGAATTTTGCTTGAGCATGAAGTGACACATTTCATAGTTTTATTTTGAAACTATTGTTTTAAAAAACAATAATTATTTAGTAACACTAATATTTCTTGAATAATTAGTTTGACCATTGTTTGACCACAGTTTGACCAGATTTGACCAAAATTGAAATAACTGAAATAATTATTTAGTAACACTAATATTCTAGAATAATTAGTTTGACCATTGTTTGACCACAGTTTGCCCACTGTTTGAATTTTTTTTCAATTTTGTTCACTCTAGATCTTAAAAGCCCCGTAACTTTTTTCTATTAGGTTTTTGAGGATTTTGAAAATGTTTAACGGGGTTCCCGTTAAATTTGGATGTAACTTTTCGAGTAGATGATTTTTCATATAAAAAACTTTTTCATCCGAGTTAGTATGCAAAAGTTATGCCCATTTTTACAAATTTCAGAGAGATTTTGCAAATAAAGTCAAAATTCACATTTGCAAATTTTCCCAACAACTAGACCACATATCACATGAGAAACTTATTTTCTTTTATTTTTTTGACATTTCCATTATTTTCTTTTATTTTTTTTAAACTGAAAAGGCGATCCACGGGGGGGGGGGGGGGGGGGGGGGGGGTAGAGTTTGAAAATGGGACCTTTAGTACCGGTTCGTGGCACGAACCGGGACTAAAGGTCTCAACCCCATTAGTCCCGGTTCGTGCCTCAAACCGGGACTAAAGGTCTAATCTTTAGTCCCGGTTTGAGGCACGAACCGGGACTAAAGGTCATCGCACCCTTTAGTCCCAGTTCATGTCTTAAATCGGGACTAAAGGGCCCGAGTGAACCGGGACTAATGCCTTAGCCGCACGAACCGGGACCAATGCTCACATTAATCCCGGTTCTAGACTGAACCGGGACTAATGGGCTGAGCCGGCCTGGACCATAGCCCTGTTTTCTACTAGTGTACATATCGAGCCGTATCGGGGCAGTATCAGGCTGGATACGCGAGCTTTCTGAAGTATCCGCGCAACATAGCATGCGGCTGGAGGGAAGGATATTTTAATCTTTTGCGATAAATTCGGTGACAAAGAAGTGTACTGATTGATGGCTTTTGTGTATGTTCAGACCCATCTAAAAATTATATGTTAAAATGTACCTTTGCACTAGTAGGGTCTTTTGGTGGAAATATTTTGGTTATTTTGAGATTAAGTAATTTTCGAATTCAATCAGTGTGTAGCATCTTTTTTAGTGAACTGAACTGAACAGGGTTTTTTTTCTCTGCCTGCTCACTTCCCCGTCCCAAACCGGGATTGTTTCCTGCCAAACTGTCCGTCCATGAGGAAAATTGATCACAAAGCAGCCGTGGGATGTAAATTAATGGACAAAATCCACGAGGGGCAAGGCATCCTTTTCATTCGCCTCAGCAAATTGGAGAATCTGTGCCGGCCGGCTTCACCCACATCTCCACCGAAACAGGCCCAGATCCCCTTACACCCACGCCAGAATCCCTCTCGCCGCCACCTACCGGACCAGCGTCGACTACAGGTCCGTCCAATATGGATCCCTCGAACTATGCTGCTGACGAACCCTAGCCTGCTCTGGTCATACCGACTCCTTTCTCTCCTTCAATTCCGTCTAGTTTGGTGGAGGAGCGCCGCCATGTTTGAGCTAACCCCCGCCCCTGGGAAGGGCTTTTGGGCGCAGCACCGGTGGAAGATGCTGCTCTCACTAGGCGTCGCCGGCGCCTGCTATGTGGCTTCTATGACGCGCACCAGAAGCATCTCGTCCCGGTCGAGCAGTGTGCCACCGACGGGCTCATCAAGAATCAGTGAGATACACTGTGTTTGGAAAATCTGTAAGAAACCCTAACCGCTTTCATAATAAAACATCAAGTTGCAACCGCAACATCCACATGAGGAGTGAAAACTTCATAACTATGTTTTTCCGTCGCAACCATTTTACCGGCACAATAGTGAGCTGGATATTTACTCATCTATGTATTTATACTAAACATTTTCATCTCTTCCTAATTATGTAGCCGTTAATATATCTTTATTGTTAAATATTTGACATGTTATATAACTGCTACGGTTTGGTACTAGAAACGTTAATAAACTAAAAATTGTTGTTTTATATTTAGGTACAATTCAATATTTATCATTAGAAAAGAAATTCTAATAATAAAAGTGAACATGTACTCCCCCCGTCCCATAATATAAGAGCGTTTTTGACGCTATTTGACTCGAATAGTGTCAAAAACACTCTTATATTATGGGATGGTAGTGTTAAAAACACTCTTATATTACGGACTGAGGGAGTAGTTTGTTGTACAAGTTGTTTAGATTATTTATTTTGGGTGCTTAAAACTATCTTTTTGGAGTGGATTTCAACATAAATCCGAGAAAACCAGTATTATTCATTGCCTCGATGTATTTAGTTGGTTGTGTATGCAAGATTTTACAGGGTAACATTAAATATCTATATAAATTAGTAGAATGCTTTTAGAGTAGACGGACCTAGAAAATATCTTGATAGACGTATCCACGCAAGTGCACCGCTCAAGGGACGCAAAGAAGTTTTGTGCCTGGCTAACAAATGATCCTATCAAGTACTCCCTCCGTCCGAAAATACTTGTCATCTCTTTTTATCCATTTTGATGACAAGTATTTCCGGAGGAAGGGAGTACATGGGTAGAGAGCTTGATAGTTGTGGCTTTCTCCCATGCAATCCCCAAGTCATTGTTGGATGTATGCGGGAAGTTTGCTGAGCCAATTCATTAATTTATTACTCTGGCTTTCTCCCATAGAAGGATTGTCAAGTCAACTTGTTACTTCGCTTGGATTGCTATGTGCTTTTTTTCTTCTTGAAATGAGGCCAATCATTTAGCTATGAATATCAATCAGTTACACCTTTTCTCTACTTATGCTTACTGCTCTACAGGTTATCATGGTATTTCAGATGCAAAATTCAATGTCTTCGAGATATGCATTTGACCTTTTCTCTACTTATGCTTACTGCTCTACATGTTATCATGGGTATTTCAGATGCAAAATTCAATGTCTTCGACATATGCATTTGAGATTTTGAGTGTGTGTGGAAAGGAGTTCATATATCACTTACAGTAAGTATTTTAGATAGTTTGCTTTTTGAAGTAAAGTTTGTCCTTCCAGGATACTTCAGAGAATTTTGTCATAATTTGTAGTCAAATTGTATAATATAGACCTGATTAGTTGATGGTCATACTGTCATAGAACTCATGATGTAGTCCAAAGATAGGAGATACCATCTTGGCACACATGTAATTTCAATGTTAAAAAAATGGCACATGGCCAACAATTTTATAATGTCTTTATGAAAATTTCCAAAAAAGGAAATATTATGTATGAAATCTCCATATGTGCATCAACATCTAATAATCAACCGTCACTATCATTAAAAATACCTGCTCCATAGTTTCTGATAACTGTTTACATGCAGAGGCAGATGAAGGAAGAAAATTGTAAACCTTTCTGTGAGTATTTGAAGACAATTGTTTGTAAGTATAAGAAGAGAATAAATAGGAAATCCATATTGCCTCTCTTACAATTACACTTTCAATGTTTTTTCACACATTTGTCAAAATCTTAGATATTTTGTTCTTATCCCTTGTGCATATATGTAATCTTACAGAAGAACTGGCAAAGATAGAGATGAAAGCATACAAAATCTTCTCTGGAAAGCAAAATAACAAAACATTCAATATTTTCTTTTTCAAGCTCACGGGCATATGGTTGTATTGCCTCGCTTCCTTCCCATTCATCAGTTACATCAGTATTTGAGCAAACTGTATTCCATTCTTATTTTTGAGGCGGATAACAAAATTACCGGATGACAACAAGGCATTGGACCATCTTACAAAGTCTAAAGAAGCGACTATTGGAGAAATTTGTAGCAACGCACGGGCTTTTTGTTGGGGAACGTAGCAGAATTTGAAATTTTCTACGCATCACCAAGATCAATCTATGGAGTCATCTAGCAACGAGGGAGAGAGGAGTGCATCTACATACCCTTGTAGATCGCGCGCGGAAGCGTTCAAGAGAACGGGGTTGATGGAGTCGTACTCGACGTGATCCAAATCACCGATGACCTAGTGCCGAACGGACGGCACCTCCGTGTTCAACACACGTACGGTTGGGAAGACGTCTCCTCCAACTTGATCCAGTAAGGGGGAAGGAGAGGTTGATGAAGATCCAGCAGCACGACGGCGTGGTGGTGGAAGCAACGGTGATCTCGGCAGGGCTTCGCCAAGCGCAGGGAGACGGAGGAGTGTCACGGGAGGGAGAGGAAGAGGCCAGGGGCTTGGGTGCGGCTGCCCTCCCTTCCCCCACTATATATAGGGTGCCTAGGGGGGCGCCGGCCCTAGGAGATCCAATCTCCTAGGGGGGGCGCCGGCCAAGGGGGTGCCTTGCCCCCCAAGGAAAGGGTGGCGCCCCCCACCCCTAGGGTTTCCAACCCTAGGCGCAGGGGGAGGCCCAAGGTGGGCGCACCAGCCCACTAGGGGCTGGTTCCCCTCCCACTTCAGCCCATGGGGCCCTCCGGGATAGGTGGCCCCACCCGGTGGACCCCCCGGGACCCTTCCGGTGGTCCTGGTACAATACCGATTACCCCCGAAACTTTCCCGATGGCCGAAACTTGACTTCCTATATATAAATCTTCACCTCCGGACCATTACAGAACTCCTCGTGACGTCCGGGATCTCATCCGGGACTCCTAAAAAATTTCGGGTTACCGTATACTAATATCTCTACAACCCTAGCGTCACCGAACCTTAAGTGTGTAGACCCTACGGGTTCGGGAGACATGCAGACATGACCGAGACGCCTCTCCGGTCAATAACCAACAGCGGAATCTGGATACCCATGTTGGCTCCCACATGCTCCACGATGATCTCATCGGATGAACCACGATGTCGAGGATTCAATCAATCCGTATACAATTTCCTTTGTCAATCGGTACGTTACTTTCCCGAGACTCGATCGTCGGTATCCCAATACCTAGTTCAATCTCGTTACCAGCAAGTCACTTTACTCGTGCCGTAATGCATGATCCCGTGATCAACCACTTGGTCACATGGAGCTCATTATGATGATGCATTACCGAGTGGGCCCAGAGATACCTCTCCGTCATACGGAGTGACAAATCCCAGTCTCGGTTCGTGCCAACCCAACAGACACTTTCGGAGATACCTGTAATGTACCTTTATAGTCACCCAGTTACGTTGTGACGTTTGGCACACCCAAGGCACTCCTACGGTATCTGGGAGTTGCATAATCTCATGGTCTAAGGAAATGATATTTGACATTCGGAAAAGCTACAGCAAACGAACTACACGATCTTTGAGCTATGCTTAGGATTGGGTCTTGTCCATCACATCATTCTCCTAATGATGTGATCCCGTTATCAATGACATCCAATGTCCATAGTCAGGAAACCATGACTATCTTTTGATCAACGAGCTAGTCAACTAGAGGCTCACTAGGGACGTGTTGTGGTCTATGTATTCACACATGTATTACGATTTCCGGATAACACAATTATAGCATGAACAATAGACAATTATCATGAACAAAGAAATATAATAATAACCATTTTATTATTGCCTCTAGGGCATATTTCCAACACTTTTAACTAATAGATTCGAAAGCTGAGAAAAGTAACTATCATTTTCAAAGCAATCAAGAAAGGGATGGGATACCACAGTCCCTTTAGGCCTTGTTCGGTTGATGGAGATTCAATCCCCTAGTGGATTCAATCCACGCAGGGGTTTGGTGACACCCACCCCATCACCCAATCCTCATTATTTTCTTTCCTTCTAATCCCCGTCACTTTAGATTCATTCGGTTAATCCCCAAAATCCCTAATCCTACAAATTCATAGTGTGAGAGGGGAAGGAAGATGAGGGGATGGTAGGGGCGTTGGATCTTACCGGCGAGATGGTCGTCATACGGAGAGGTGAGGGCCGCCGCCGCCGCCTCGAGCTTACCGCGCCGCCGCCACCGCTGCCATCGAATCGCGGGAGAGACAGGGGTCGAGCGAAGGACTCTGTTTTTTGTCTGTACCGTTTCGTTCGTCGGGCAGGGTTTGGTTCCACGGGATAGGAGGTGAGGTTTTTATCCCGGTGAAAACCCAGTGGTTTCGGAGGGAATAGGCCGGGGTTCGACCTCCATCGGGTTTAACCGAACACACCTATATGACTGACCGGGATCCAACCCCCGTGGATCATGGGGGGTTTTGACGCAAATCCCGATGGAGCTGGGGATAAACAAACAAGTCCTTAACCATTCAACCATAGGTTGGTTCACCTTTTTTATCGATTGATATCTAGATGTTGATGCAAAGCAACAAACGAAAATATGTATTTGAATTTGTGTTCTTATTCGTTTAGAGTTACACAAACACAAACTGAACTGTTTGATTTGTATTCGAACCATTTTTACATCCAACGATTTCCGCAGCCGCCCCTTATCCCCCACCGGTGACGTCACCGATCGGAGTCGGACCCCCGTCTCCGCCACCACGCGCGGATCTCCTCCCACCCGCCGCCCGGCCGCCCGAACTCCTCTTCCTCTTCACCGCAGCCGTCGCCGCCCTCCTCCACGCTCGCCCCAGCCCGCCTGCCACCCCCAACGCGTGCCCTCCTGACCGCGAACCCGAGCTATTGTACACATTAGTGCCGGCTGAAATTCAAACCGGCACTATTGTGCTTCACGTTTGACCCTTTTTCTACTAGTGCGACGGGATCATCAAGTATCAGTGAGATACACTGTGTTTGGAAAATCTGTAAGAAACCCTAACCGCTTTCATAATAAAACTTCAAGTTGCAACCGCAACATCCACATGAGGAGTGAAAACTTCATAACTATGTTTTTCCGTCGCAACCATTTTACCGGCACAATAGTGAGCTGGATATTTACTCATCTATGTATTTATACTAAACATTTTCATCTCTTCCTAATTATGTAGCCGTTAATATATCTTTATTGTTAAATATTTGACATGTTATATAAACTGCTACGGTTTGGTACTAGAAGCGTTAATAAACTAAAAATTGTTGTTTTATATTTAGGTACAATTCAATATTTATCATTAGAAAAGAAATTCTAATAATAAAAGTGAACATGTACTCCCCCCGTCCCATAATATAAGAGCGTTTTTGACGCTATTTGACTCGAATAGTGTCAAAAACACTCTTATATTATGGGATGGTAGTGTTAAAAACACTCTTATATTACGGACTGAGGGAGTAGTTTGTTGTACAAGTTGTTTAGATTATTTATTTTGGGTGCTTAAAACTATCTTTTTGGAGTGGATTTCAACATAAATCTGAGAAAAGCAGTATTATTCATTGCATCGATGTATTTATTTGGTTGTGTATGCAAGATTTTACAGGGTAACATTAAATATCTATGTAAATTAGTAGAATGCTTTTAGAGTAGACGGACCTAGAAAATATCTTGATAGACGTATCCACGCAAGTGCACCGCTCAAGGGACACAAAGAAGTTTTGTGCCTGGCTAACAAATGAACCTATCAAGTACTCCCTCCGTCCGAAAATACTTGTCATCTCTTTTTATCCATTTTGATGACAAGTATTTCCTGAGGAAGGGAGTACATGGGTAGACAGCTTGATAGTTGTGGCTTTCTCCTATGCAATCCCCAAGTCATTGTTGGATGTATGCGAGAAGTTTGCTGAGCCAATTCATTAATTTATTACTCTGGCTTTCTCCCATAGAAGGATTGTCAAGTCAACTTGTTACTTCGCTTGGATTTCTATGTGCTTTTTTTCTTGTTGAAATGAGGCCAATCATTTAGCTATGAATATCAATCAGTTACACCTTTTCTCTACTTATGCTTACTGCTCTACAGGTTATCATGGTATTTCAGATGCAAAATTCAATGTCTTCGAGATATGCATTTGACCTTTTCTCTACTTATGCTTACTGTTCTACAGGTTATCATGGGTATTTCAGATGCAACATTCAATGTCTTCGACATATGCATTTGAGATTTTGAGTGTGTGTGGAAAAGAGTTCATATATCACTTACAGTAAGTATTTTAGATAGTTTGCTTTTTGAAGTAAAGTTTGGCCTTCCAGGATACTTCAGAGATTTTTGACAGAATTTGTAGTCAAATTGTATAATATAGACCTGATTAGTTGATGGTCATACTATCATAGCTAAGTCCTATCCTAGAACGCATGATGTAGTCCAAAGTTAGAAGATACCATCTTGGCACACATGTAATTTCGATGTTAAAAAATTGGCACATGGCCAACAATTTTATAATGTCTTTCTGAAAGTTGCCAAAAAGGAAATATTATGTACGGAATCTCCATCTGTGCATCAACATTTAATAATCAAACTGTCACTATCATTAAAAAGACATGCGCGATATTTTCTGATGATGTTTACATGCAAAGGCAGATGAGGGAAGAAAATTATAAACCTTTCTCGGAGTATTTTAAGACAATTCTTTGTAAGTATAGGAAGAAAATGAAAAAATATGGTCCGTATCACCTCTCTTACAATTACACTTTCAATGTTTTTTCATGCCTTGTCAAAATCTTAGGCCTCCATTATAAGATATTTTGTTCTTATCCTTTGTGCATATATGTAAGCTTACAAAAGAACTGCAAAGATAGAGGTGAAGCATAAGTATACAGAATCTCTTCTAGAAAGCAAAGCAACGGATCATTCAATATTTTTTTTCAAGCTCATAGGCATATGGTTGTATTGCCTCGCTTTCTTCACACTAGTAATCGTGCACGTGCAATGCACGTCTTGTTAAATTTAATTTTTGGATATGCAAATCACGTCTTAACTATTATTACTTCCATCGTCCTCTCCTCTATCACCATGTTGCTCCACAACATATCGCACATCTTATCCTTGTCACATCCTCTCGCTTCTTTTCTACTACCTCCGTTTCTACTTCCTTCATCTTATAATGAAAGACGTTTTTTTGACACTATGCACTCATCTTCAAGTGAAAATTCACCTCACACTTTGGACAAGTAGTTACCTAAAACATCTTATATTATTTGCTTACAGAGGGAGTACATAATATGAAAATATTGTAAGCGTACTATATAAATACGCAGAGTATGTGAGGTAAACTCAACATTTAAAATAATCAAACTATACTTTATTAAGTTTCCCTAATTTTCCCCACCAGTGACATGCAAGCGATCCATCACATGAGCGTCGGTGGTACCCCTCAGCAGCAGCGGTAGCTAGCGAGGATAGCAGGCGACTGCCACGAAGACGAGCGAGCATGAACATATGGCGTGATGTACTCCTCGATGACCCACAACATCTCCTCGGCGCTGGTTCTCACGATCACCCAATAAAACTATAATGCACAAACCTTTTGCATTTTAAGATAGATCTCATTTTGTCTATATGGATAACATAACTTCCATTTGCCACTAGATGTCATCCATGTCAAGTCTTGAAGAACAAAAAAATAATACCAAGGTGACAAGAGTTGAAAAGAAAATATATCCACTTGTAGATGAAAGTGCGTTATATCGACTAGAGGGGGGGTGAATAGGCGATTTTTATGAAAGTCTTCAAAACGTGGAAGTTATGACGACAAACAATTGAGATATGCCTATCACTATGCAGCGGAAGTTAGATTACACTAGGCAAGCCATGGTCAAGTATTCAATACAGTGAAAGCACAATGACAAAGAGCTGCAGTGTAATAAGGATCAGGTAGGAAGAAGTTATGAAGCCAAACAGATCATACAGTCACGTTGTGAAGACAGAAGATATAGCAAGCATGCAATGACTTCACAATGAGTATCAGTAAGTATAAGGAAGTGAAGATGAAACCAGTGACTCGTTGAAGACAATGATTTGTTGGATCAGTTCCAGTTGCTGTGAAAACTGTACGTCTGGTTGGAGCGGCTAGGTATTTAAACCAAAGGACACACAGTCCCGGACACCCAGTCCTGAACACGCAGCTCAGGACACCCAGTCCTCACCATTTTCTCCTTGAGCTAAGGTCACACAGACCTCGCCCAATCACTCTGGTAAGTCTTCAAGGTAGACTCACAAACCTTCACAGACTTCGTTCACTGGCAATCCACAATGTCTCTTGGATGCTCTGAACGCGACGCCTAACCGTCTGGAGGATGCACAGTCCTCAAGTGTAATAAGTCTTCAGATCACTCAGACAAGAAGACTTAAGTGATGCCCAATTTACTCTGGCTCTGGGTGGTTAGGGCTTTTCTCCTCGCTAGGAATTTTCTCTCAAAGGCTTCGAGGTGGGTTGCTCTCAAACGACAAAAGCCGTGCACTGAAATCTGAGCAGCCAACCCTTTATGGTGGTAGGGGGTGGACTATTTATAGCCACTGAGCAACCCGACTTGATTTGTCCGAAATGACCCTGGGTCACTAAGGAACTGACACGTGTTCCAACGGTCAGATTTTGAACTCACACGGCAACTTTACTTGGGCTACAAGTAAAGCTGACTTGTCCGACTCTGGACAAGATTTGCTCTCATAGTCTTCGCTCGAAGACATAGGATTTGAATTAGGCATCACTTCAGTCATTCTGACTGGTTCTCTTGGACCCCACTTAACAGTACGGTGGTTCCTATGACTCAACGCAAATGAAATAAAACTACGAAGGATCTAAGTCTTCGAGTTCCATAGGCTTCACGTAGTGTCTTCTCTTGTCATAGTCTTCAATGTGAATATCTTCATATACCACCATTGTCTTCAATGTCTTCGTACATTTTTAGGGGTCATCTCTGGTAGTAAAACCGAATCAATGAGGGACTTCTACCTGTGTTATCCTGTAATTCTCACAAACACATTAGTCCCTCAACTAGGTTTGTCATCAATACTCCAAAACCAACTAGGGGTGGCACTAGATGCACTTACAATCTCCCCCTTTTTGGTGATTGATGACAAACTAGTTGAAGTTTTCAACGGGGAATATAATTTGTGAAATTGTAAAGGAATTGTCTTCATAAGCTGCAAGGGCTCCCCCTGAAGATGTGCATATAAGTAATTTGCTTCTTGAATGCAAATGCACATGGCAGGTTGTACTTGTGGAGATCCACTTCAACTTATGATGAAAATCCATTATGCATGTAATGGTATACGAAGATAATGACATGCATAATGAAAAATGGACGTCTGCAGAATAATCTAAGTGCGGAATTTATCATCGCACATGCGGAATTTATCTTCGCAAAACAAAGTGGCAAACAAGTAGCAGACGACCATCGAGTTTAGTGTTACAACTCAAAGAGGCAAATGTAGCAAAAATGGGAGTTGTAAGCACGAAGCAAAATGTAGCAAAATATAAGGGCACCCTCCCATATTGACCCGCTTGAAGACTAACAACATCATATGCTTCTCCCCCTTTTGTCAGTGATGACCAAAAAGGTTTGAAGACATAGGGTTTTCTACGCGTTCCCAGGCGCAGCAGGGTCGATGGAGGTGTTTGGCGGTGCAGACGAGCTTGGTGCAGATTCGACGCGCGCTGAAGGAGGTGGAGGTGATGTAGCGTCGTCTTCTTCCTCGATGATTCTTGCAGTCACCGTGGCAGCAGAGGAAGAGAACTCCGAATCTTCAAGTGATGGAGTTCTGCGCAGCACAGCCCTTCGAGGAGGCGTGGAGTCAAATTTGAAGTGCTCTGTGAAGCCATCCTCTTGAAGTTCAGCTTCAGGACACATCATCGTGAGTCCTTTCCAAGTGCGGCGACAGGTTTCGTGTGCAACAAATGCATTCTTGGTTGCAAGATTTCTGATATGATTGACATCCTCCATGATGCTTTTCATCTGCCTCTTCAGCCAGTCGTGATGCCTATCCTGCTTTTGATGAAGAGCCACAAGAAGCTCTCGGTCATTGAGGGCACGAGCGCGCTTCTTGGGTCGCTGAGCAGCTGTGCTGTCAGTGGCTTCAGTAGATGCAGGTGCACATGTGGTGCCAGCCAACGGATACACTCTGGAGATGGCTTCAACACCTTCAACATTCTGAGTGAAGCTCTGGTGTTCTGCATTCTGGAGACTTAATGGTTGCTTAGCAGGCTCAGGATATATAGCTTCAGCAGAGGTGTCCACATCTGGCAAGAAAATCCGATGGTTGCGGGCTGAGGGCTGATATGAAGTAGCAGAGTGAAGCTTGATCAGCCTCATAACCCAAGGAGCATAAAACTTCAGGCCAAATAAGTCCGAGCCGGATGCCGCAAGTTGGCGGATGAAGAAATCCTGAGCGTTGAAGCATTTGCCATGAAGTATGTAGAATATGAGAGTCTTCATTGCACCCTCAACCTTAGCATGTGGAGAGTGTCCCTTAATGGGCCAGAGAGTCCGCCTGATGATGTGATATATGGTTCTGGGCAGGTACTCTAGGTCTTCAACGAAGAACTCAGTTGGATAGGGTGCATCATGGGGCAATGGCTTCATCATTGAGAGCATCTGACTCATATTTGGTTCAGGCCTCTGGAATATGCTCTCAATTGCTTCAGCATGGAGTTGACAGCCTTCCTCGAAGAATTCGCTAGGAGTGGGCAGGCTGGTAAGCTCAATGATATCAAATGCATTGGCTTCATGATGGACATTGCCGGTCATCCACTTCAGGACCCAAGTCTTCGGATCTCTGTTGTAGCCTTTGATATGGAGGGTGGCATAGAATTGAAGCAGAAGCTCTTCATTCCAGTGCTCTTCATCTGTGATAAATGGCAGCAGACCCACTTGCTTGAAGCAATCCAGTGCTTCTTCCAGACTGGGCAGACCAGCAACAGCTTCAACCTCAAGGTGCTTGTGCGGGAAGATGCGACCTTGGTTGTATAGGATGCATGAATAATAGCTGCGCTGTGGATAGCTCCAGAACCTGTCTGATGAAATCCTTTCCCTGGAGTAGGGGGAGCTTTTGAAGAAAGTATTATCTGCCCTGAAGCTATTGACGTTAAAGGAGCCAGGTGCTGATGTAGGACCTGGGAACCTTGGTAGTCTTGGGATCGGCTTCTGGACCCGAGGCCTGTGCGCAACATGATAGTTGAATTGGGGACCGGCAGCAGACTCAGGCATAGAAGTGTCAGGAGCAGTAGCTTCAGTGTCTTCTGAAGCTGTTGTTGGGGAGGGCTCCACATTGGCTTCGGTGTTGATTGTGGCAGCCTCAACATTTTCAGCCTCCACTTGACTAGCTGGAGGGTCAGACTCAGGCATGTTCTCCTGGAGAACGGCTTCTTGTTGGAGCGGGGGAGTTGGAGCTTGTGGTACTTCTTCATGCTCTTCGGCTGATGCAGCCGAAGTATCTTCAGCCGAAGCTTGAGGCCTTGGACCTTTGCGAAGCCTGCAGAATGCAGACGACGCCTGTGGAGTTGAAGTGGGCTGGGCCTCATTGTCTTCCTCTTGTGGGCGATCTGCCCACGATGCATCTTGTGCGATTGGCGTCAATGGACGACCAATGCTGATTAGTTCACTTGTCTCAAGCTGAGGAAGGGCTGCATCATCTTGTACATTGTCTTGGTGACCAATGTCTTCAGCAGCGTTGGGGTCGGCTGCTGGAATGTCTTCAGCTTCAGGAGCCTCTGAGGGAGCAGGCTCATGAACTGTCAGCTGACGTTCTGCGTCAGGATAGATGACAGAGAGGGGTTCAACTATCAAGGGCTCTGTGGGAGCAGCCCGAGCTTTCTTGATCTTGCGCTTCTTCTTGGTGGGATCAGAAGGAGAGACTTCAGAGTGTTTCCTCTTCCTAGCTTCAGCCTCTGCAGTCCGTGTCTTCTTGAGCTCTGAAGCGGTTGACCGGCTCTTTGGCTTCGAGCCAGTCGTAGCAGTAGGGAAGACAATCGGAACAGCTTCTTGTCTTGGTGCCTCTGGTTCAGCTACAGCAGGCTTCTTCTTCTTCTTCGCGGCCATCCTGGGGTCGATGCCAGGACACCCAAGTGCCTTGCGCTTCTCGGCCTCATTGTAGGCCTGCACACATTTGTCTGCCAGAGTCTTCATTCGCTCACGGGAACCCTGAGCTTCTGCACGCTTCTTGAGAAAGTTTTCCTTTAGCTCGTGCAACATGATCTTGAAGTTCTTCACTTCTTGGACGCTGAGCTTGGCCATGTGCTTCTTGAACTGAGCCTTTTCAAAATCAATTTTCTGCTTCAGTTCAACAACGTGTTGAGCAATTGCAAGTTCTGAAGCAATAGCGCCTTGGAAGGCGACGCTGAGGCCTATGGGCAGCTGCAGATCATCGAAGCTTATGTTCGGTGAGGCAAACCATTCATCGATGAAGTTGTGGATGATGGCGACATCAAACAGAGGCAGATTATTGAAGATTTCAGCTTCTTCCTTGCTCTTGATGAGCTGCTCAAGAGCATCATCTCCAAGATCTTCATCGCTTGACAGATCAATGGTTTCGCTGCGCAGAATGGCAGCAGCTGTGAGCTCTTTGCCTGTGTGTGGCTGAGGCTTCTTGACCTTCTGGGGCTTGGAGACTCGTGACAAGTCTTCAGACTGCACACTAGCTTCAGGAGGTGCAGTTGCCAATGGCTTCGCCCTTGAGATTTTGGGTGAAGGGGCCGGCTTTGAAGCTCTTGGCTTCTTCATCTGCTTTGGCTTCGGCGCAGCAGGCGCGTCATCAGACTCAGTGTCCGCTGGAGGGTCATTCACGGCAGTCCCTTGGACTAGGATGCGGGTGATGAGGCCTGCAAGATTTGCATACGGACCGATGATATTGGGTTCGGCGTCACGTGTGCCATCTGCCCTTGGTGTGGAGGGACCAGGGTTGAAGTCTAATCCCAACTTCTTCTTATTTTGCTTCACAGAGTTCTGAGCAAACTGGAAGTTGCGCTTGAATAGATTGTCATCGCGACACCAGAGGAGTGATGACGGATGTGCTTCAGCTGGCTGTGGTCCTCGGACCATGCATGGGTAGAAGCCTTGAGCAATGGCTTCGTCTCTGGACCTGGGTACGAGATTTTTGTATAGTACGTCTCCCCACGGTCTCTTGATGGCGCACTTCTCTGCATACTCCTGAGTGACGAAGCGATAGTAGAACCATTGTTCTGCCCAATATCTTCGAATCCATTGGATTCGAGTCTTGCGCTGACCATAGTTCTCTTCAGGGTCTGTTTTGTACATGTCTGCCAATTCATCAGGCAGATCTTTGGATGTTTCTCCATGTCTCTGTCTGCCCCCCTTCCTTGCTGCTGTTTCTGAAGCCATAAATCTTAACTTGGAAGGCTCCAAGATATTCAAAGGCTTCAAAGGCTTCCTTTTTCTTGACCAACAGGAACTGGCTTGAGGAGAGTTGATGTGATGCTGTAAGAATTATGCAAATGAATGCAGACTATGAGAACCAAAGGATTCTCCCACGGACATGTACCTGTGACAGCATTAAGGTGCGAGGGAAGGGGAAGAGGTCATATGCATTCTCAGAAGATTTTGAAGATAAATCGGTTTAGAAGACATTGACCTCAGCGTGCGAAGACATTCACTCATAGAGAAGAAGTCGGTTCCAGATTTGTACGAATCCACAGATCAGTACAAGTGAGGAATCTAACTACTTCATGAATCACAAGTGAATATACTAGGCAAGTTATGAGATGCAGACTGAGAGAGATCTAACTTGTGTGAATAGAAACTTCTTATGGCAGAAAGTGACCGAACTATAGGATCAAAAGAGGCTGTAAAAATAAGATTTATTTACCACACTTAGAACTGCTAGACGGAGTGAGAGATGAGGCCGAGCAGTTCAATCCTCCGTGCCCTAACTTGGCGACGGAAGACACCTACGGCGACGGCAGAGAGAACGATGTCCGCGGTCGGCTCTCTCCGCCGTCGGCGTGAAAACGACATCGGAGAGGTTGCGGCAGTGAAGCGCTTCGTCGCCGGCGTCGTCGAGAGCTAGCGGTGGCGCTAGGGTTCGTTCGAGGGAGGAAGAAGGAGATAATGACCGCGGTGAGTGTGTATTTATAGTTGCAGGGGCTGCACTGCGCTATTACACAGGTGCCCCTGGCGGTTCGCATCTGAACAGCACGTGGCCATCATGCGGAATCTCGGGGACAGTTCCACATCCCACGCGCGCCTGGATTGTCGGGTGGTCGTTCCTACTTCTCCGGATTTCTTGTAGATTAATGAGCATTGAAAACGGTTTTAAAGTTTGTCTCTGTGTCTTCAGCTGACAAGGATGCAGAGAAGACATTCGACAGTTTCAATAGAATGCATATGACTTGGAGAGATAGAATTTGAGATAGAAAGCATAGAGAGGTTAGGGTCCGATCACATTCACTTAGTTCAAAAGATTCAAACAAGACGACATAGCTATAAGTGAATGCTGTAGAGGACAGAACACTAGTATATATATATATCTATATAATCAACGTAGTGAAGATAATCACGAAGACATGTTGAGATTGAAGCCAAACCAAATGTGAAGACATTGCAAGGTAACGCCATGAGTGAAACACTTCAATATGGAACGTTTGGTGGTGGCGTTACCCACCGTATAGGAAGTATTGGACCAGGACACGGCGCACAATTATCGTGGCGCTCCGAAGTCAGATTCCACATTAATGTATTCACACTTAGAATGTATGTCTTCATTGATTGAAGATATACGTTACTTCGTGTGTTGCACATCTAAGTCATCAATATGCATAAGTGTTATGATGTGTGCCTGATCACAGGACATTTGAGGATTCCAAGATATTTAGCTCACACCGTAACTTGCAAAATCTCTTCTCATCCAAGGGCTCTGTGAAGATATCTGCCAATTGCTCTTCAGTGTTGATGTGTATGATACCAATATCTTCCTTTGCAACATGATCTCTGAGAAAGTGATGACGAATTTCAATGTGCTTTGTCTTCGAGTGCTGAACTGGGTTGTTGGCGATCTTGATGGCGCTTTCGTTGTCGCAGTAAAGTGGCACTTGCTTCAGATGAATGCCATAGTCCTTGAGAGTTTGCTTCATCCACAGAAGCTGAGCGCAGCAGGATCCAGCAGCAATGTATTCAGATTCAGTAGTGGAGAGGGATACACAGTTCTGCTTCTTTGAATACCAACATACAAGTGATCGTCCCAGAAAGTGACATGTGCCTGATGTAGACTTCCGATCAACCTTGTCACCAGCATAATCAGCATCCGAGAATCCAACCAGATCAAACTCTGAGCCCTTTGGATACCATAATCCTAGAGTTGGGGTGTGAGCCAAATATCGAAGAATTCGCTTCACAGCTAAGTGATGCGACTCCTTTGGTGCCGCTTGGAATCGAGCACACATGCAAACACTAAGCATAATATCTGGCCTAGATGCACATAAATAAAGCAAAGAACCAATCATGGAGCGGTATACCTTTTGATCGAACTCTTTACCATTGTCGTCGGGACTCAGATGATGTTTAGCTGGCATTGGTGTTGTGAAGCCTTTGCAGTCTTGCATACCAAACTTCTTTAGGCACTCTTTGTGATATTTTTCTTGAGATATGAAGATGCCGTTGCGTTATTGCCGTATTTGAAGACCAAGGAAGAACTTCAGCTCCCCCATCATAGACATCTGATTGGTGCAGCCGAAGATAATGTCATCCACATATATTTGGCACACAAACAGTTCAACATCATATGTCTTCATGAAGAGAGTGTGATCTAGGGAACCAGGTATGAAGCCTTTGCTCTTCAGGAAGTATTTGAGTGTGTCATACCAGGCCCGAGGGGCTTGTTTGAGGCCATACAGTGCCTTATTGAGCTTGTATACCATGTCAGGATGTTTTGGATCTTCAAACCCTGGTGGTTGTGCAACATGCACTTCTTCTTCAATCTTGCCATTAAGAAAGGCACTCTTCACATCCATTTGATACAGAATTATGTTGTGATGATTTGCATAGGCTAGCAGTATACGTATGGCTTCAAGTCTAGCCACAGGAGCAAATGTTTCATTGAAGTCAATGCCTTCCACTTGAGTATATCCTTGAGCAACGAGGCGAGCTTTGTTTCTGACGATTTGACCATGCTCATCTTGCTTGTTGCGGTAGATCCATTTGGTGCCTATAATGTTATGCTTTCGTGGATCAGGATGCTTAACCAATTCCCATACATTGTTCAGCTCAAACTGTTGAAGCTCTTCTTGCATTGCTTGAATCCATTCAGGTTCCATAAAGGCTTCTTCAACTTTCTTGGGTTCTGATATTGAGACGAATGCGAAGTGCCCACAGAAATTTGCCAGTTGTGTTGCCCTTGAACGAGTGAGCGGACTGTTGGAAATATGCCCTAGAGGCAATAATAAAAGCATTATTATTATATTTCCTTGTTCATGATAATTGTCTTTATTCATGCTATAATTGTGTTATCCGGAAATCGTAATACATGTGTGAATAACAGACACCAACATGTCCCTAGTAAGCCTCTAGTTGACTAGCTCGTTGATCAACTGATAGTCATGGTTTCCTGACTATGGACATTGGATGTCATTGATAACGAGATCACATCATTAGGAGAATGATGTGATGGACAAGACCCAATCCTAAACATAGCACAAGATCGTATAGTTCGTTTGCTAGAGTTTTCCAATGTCAAAGTATCTTTTCCTTAGACCATGAGATCGTGTAACTCCCGGATACCGTAGGAGTGCTTTGGGTATGCCAAACGTCACAACGTAACTGGGTGACTATAAAGGTAGACTACGGGTATCTCCGAAAGTGTCTGTTGGGTTGACATGGATCAAGACTGGGATTTGTCACTCCGTATGACGGAGAGGTATCACTGGGCCCACTCGGTAATGCATCATCATATTGAGCTCAAAGTGACCAAGTGTCTGGTCACAGGATCATGCATTATGGTACGAGTAAAGTGACTTGCCGGTAACGAGATTGAACGAGGTATTGGGATACCGACGATCGAATCTCGGGCAAGTAACATATCGATTGACAAAGGGAATTGCATATGGGGTTGATTGAATCCTCGACATCGTGGTTCATCCGATGAAATCATCGTGGAGCATGTGGGAGCCAACATGGGTATCCAGATCCCGCTGTTGGTTATTGACCGGAGAGTCGTCTCGGTCATGTCTGCTTGTCTCCCGAACCCGTAGGGTCTACACACTTAAGGTTCGGTGACGCTAGGGTTGTGAAGATATGTATATGCAGAAACCCGAATGTTGTTCGGAGTCCCGGATGAGATCCCGGACGTCACGAGGAGTTCCGGAATGGTCCGGAGGTAAAGAATTATATATAGGAAGTGCTGTTTCGGGCATCGGGACGAGTTTCGGGGTTATCGGTATTGTACCGGGACCACCGGAAGGGTCCCGGGGGTCCACCGGGTGGGGCCACCTATCCCGGAGGGCCCCATGGGCTGAAATAGGATGGAACCCAGCCCATAGTGGGCTGGGGCGCCAGCCCCTATGGGCCCATGCGCCTAGGGTTCCACCATGGGAGAGTCCATGTGGTGGAAGGCACCCCTAGGTGCCTTGGGGGGGAGGGAATCCTCCCCTTGGCCGCCGCCCCCCTAGTAGATCTCATCTACTAGGGCCGGCGCCCCCCCATGGCACCCCTATATATAGTGGGGGGAGAGGAGGGATTTGAGCCCAGCCCCTGGCGCCTCCCTCTCTCCCCGTTACGTCTCCTTTTCGTAGTGTAGGCGAAGCCCTGCTTCTGTGACGCCCTGCATCCACCACCACGCCGTCGTGCTGCTGGATCTTCATCAACCTCTCCTCCCCCCCTTGCTGGATCAAGAAGGAGGAGACGTCTCCCGTCCCGTACGTGTGTTGAACGCGGAGGTGCCGTCCGTTCGGCGCTGGTCATCGGTGATTTGGATCACGTCGAGTACGACTACATCATCACCGTTCTTTTGAACGCTTCCGTGCGCCATCTACAAAGGTATGTAGATGCATCCGATGACTCGTTGCTAGATGAACTCCTAGATGATCTTGGTGAAACGAGTAGGAAAAATTTTGTTTTCTGCAACGTTCTCCAACAGTGGCATCATGAGCTAGGTCTATGCGTAGTTCTTCTTGCGCGAGTAGAACACAATTAGTTGTGGGCGTAGATTTGTCAACTTTCTTGCCGTTACTAGTCTTTTCTTGCTTCAGCGGTATTGTGGGATGAAGCGGCCCGGACCAACCTTACACGTACGCTTACGTGAGACCGGTTCCACCGACTAACATGCACTAGTTGCATAAGGTGGCTGGCGGGTGTCTGTCTCTCCCACTTTAGTTGGAGCGGATTCGATGAACAGGGTCCTTATGAAGGGTAAATAGAAGTTGACAAATCACGTTGTGGCTTTAACGTAGGTAAGAAGACGTTCTTGCTAGAACCCTAAATCGGCCACGTAAAACTTGCAACAACAATTAGAGGACGTCTAACTTGTTTTTGCAGCAAGTGGTTTGTGATATGATATGGCCAAAGTTGTGATGAATGATGAATGATCTATATGTGATGTATGAGATGTTCATGCTATTGTAATAGGAATCACGACTTGCATGTCGATGAGTATGACAACCGGCAGGAGCCATAGGAGTTGTCTTTATTCTTTTATATGACTTGCGTGTCATCGAGAGACGCCATGTAAATTACTTTACTTTATTGCTAAACGCGTTAGCCATAGTAGTAGAAGTAATAGTTGGCGAGCAACTTCATGGAGACACGATGATGGAGATCATGGTGTCAAGCCGGTGACAAGATGATCATGGAGCCCCAAGATGGAGACCAAAGGAGCTATGTGATATTGGCCATATCATGTCACGTTTATTATTTGATTGCATGTGATGTTTATCATGTTTTTGCATCTTGTTTACTTAGAACGACGGTAGTAAATAAGATGATCCCTCATAACAATATCAAGAAGTGTTCTCCCCTAACTGTGCACCGTTGCTAAAGTTCGTCGTTTCTAAGCACGCCGTGATGATCGGGTGTGATGGATCCTTACGTTCACATACAACGGGTGTAAGACAGTTTTACACATGCAAAACACTTAGGGTTAACTTGACGAGCCTAGCATGTGTATAGACATGGCCTCGGAACACAGTAGACCGAAAGGTCGAGCATGAGTCGTATAGAAGATACGATCAACATGAAGATGTTCACCGACGTTGGCTAGTCCGTCTCACGTGATGATCGGACACGGCCTAGTTGACTCGGATCATGTAATACTTAGATGACTAGAGGGATGTCTAATCTAAGTGGGAGTTCATTAATAATTTGATTAGATGAACTTAATTATCATGAACTTAGTCTAAAATCTTTGCAATATGTCTTGTAGATCAAATGGCCAACGTAGTCCTCAACTTCAACGCGTTCCTAGAGAAAACCAAGCTGAAAGACGATGGCAGCAACTATACGGACTGGGTCCGGAACCTGAGGATTATCCTCATAGCTGCCAAGAAAGATTATGTCCTACAAGCACCGCTAGGTGAAGCTCCCGTCCCACAGAACCAAGACGTTATGAACGCTTGGCAGACACGTGCTGATGACTACTCCCTCGTTCAGTGCGGCATGCTTTACAGCTTAGAGCCGGGGCTCCAAAAACGTTTTGAGAGACATGGAGCATACGAGATGTTCGAAGAGCTGAAAATGGTTTTTCAAGCTCATGCCCGGATCGAGAGATATGAAGTCTCCGATAAGTTCTTCAGCTGTAAGATGGAGAAAAATAGTTCTGTCAGTGAGCACATACTCACTATGTCTGGGTTACATAACCGCTTGTCTCAGCTGGGAGTTAATCTCCCGGATGATGCGGTCATTGACAGAATCCTCCAGTCGCTTCCACCAAGCTACAAGAGCTTTGTGATGAACTTCAACATGCAGGGGATGCAAAAGACCATTCCTGAGTTGTTCTCTATGCTGAAATCAGTGGAGGTAGAAGTCAAGAAGGAACATCAAGTGTTGATGGTCAATAAAACCACTAAGTTCAAGAAAGGCAAGGGTAAAAAGAACTTCAAGAAAGACGGCAAGGAGGTTGCCGCGCCCGGCAAGAAAGCTGCCGGGAAGAAGCCAAAGAATGGACCCAAGCCCGAGACTGAGTGCTTTTATTGCAAAGGGAAGGGTCACTGGAAGCGGAACTGCCCTAAATACTTAGCGGACAAGAAGGCCGGCAACACCAAAGGTATATTTGATATACATGTAATTGATGTGTACCTTACCAGTACTCGTAGTGACTCCTGGGTATTTGATATCGGTGCCGTTGCTCATATTTGTAACTCACAGCAGGAGCTGCGGAATAAACGGAGACTGGCGAAGGACGAGGTGACGATGCGCGTCGAGAATGGTTCCAAGGTGGATGTGATCGCCGTCGGCACGCTGCCTCTACATTTACCTACGGGATTAGTTTTAAACCTCAATAACTGTTATTTAGTGCCAGCTTTGAGCATGAACATTGTATCGGGATCTCGTTTAATTCGAGATGGCTACTCATTTAAATCTGAGAATAATGGTTGTTCCATTTATATGAGAGATATGTTTTATGGTCATGCTCCTATGGTGAATGGTTTATTCTTAATGAATCTCGAGCGTATTGCTACACATATTCATAGTGTGAGTACCAAAAGGAGTAAAGTTGATAATGATAGTACCACATACTTGTGGCACTGCCGCCTTGGTCACATAGGTGTCAAACGCATGAAGAAGCTCCATGCAGATGGACTTTTAGAGTCTCTTGATTATGAATCATTTGACACATGTGAACCATGCCTCATGGGTAAGATGACCAAGACTCCGTTCTCAGGAACAATGGAGCGAGCAACCGACTTATTGGAAATCATACATACTGATGTGTGCGGTCCAATGAGTGTTGAGGCTCGCGGTGGCTATCGTTATGTTCTCACGCTCACTGATGATTTAAGTAGATATGGGTATATCTACTTAATGAAACACAAGTCTGAAACCTTTGAAAAGTTCAAGGAATTTCAGAGTGAGGTTGAAAATCAACGTGACAGGAAAATCAAGTTTCTATGATCAGATCGTGGAGGAGAATACTTGAGTCACGAGTTTGGCACACACTTAAGAAAATGTGGAATAGTTTCACAACTCACGCCGCCTGGAACACCTCAGCGTAACGGTGTGTCCGAACCTCGTAATCGCACTCTATTGGATATGGTGCGGTCTATGATGTCTCTTACTGATTTACCGCTATCTTTTTGGGGCTATGCTTTAGAGACTGCCGCATTCACTTTAAATAGGGCTCCGTCGAAATCCATTGAGACGACACCGTTTGAATTATGGTTTGGTAAGAAACCTAAGTTGTCGTTTCTGAAAGTTTGGGGATGCGATGCTTATGTCAAGAAACTTCAACCTGAAAAGCTCGAACCCAAATCGGAAAAATGCGTCTTCATAGGATACCCAAAAGAAACTGTTGGGTACACCTTCTACCTCAGATCCGAAGGCAAGATCTTTGTTGCCAAGAATGGGTCCTTTCTAGAGAAAGAGTTTCTCTCGAAAGAAGTAAGTGGGAGGAAAGTAGAGCTTGATGAAGTATTACCTCTTGAACCGGAAAATGGCGCAACTCAAGAAAATGTTCCTGAGGTGCCTGCACCGACTAGAGAGGAAGTTAATGATAATGATCAAGATACTTCTGATCAAGCTCCTACTGAAATTCGAAGGTCCACAAGGACACGTTCCGCACCAGAGTGGTACAGCAACCCTGTCTTGGAAATCATGTTGTTGGACAACGGTGAACCTTCGAACTATGAAGAAGCGATGGCGGGACCGGATTCCGACAAATGGCTAGAAGCCATGAAATCCGAGATAGGATCCATGTATGAAAACGAAGTATGGACTTTGACTGACTTGCCCGTTGAACGGCGAGCCATAGAAAATAAATGGATCTTTAAGAAGAAGACAGACGCGGATGGTAATGTGACCATCTATAAAGCTCGACTTGTCGCTAAGGGTTATCGACAAGTTCAAGGGGTTGACTACGATGAGACTTTCTCACCGGTAGCGAAGCTAAAGTCCGTCCGAATCATGTTAGCAATTGCCGCTTTCTACAATTATGAAATATGGCAAATGGACGTCAAAACGGCATTCCTTAATGGTTTCCTTAAGGAAGAATTGTATATGATGCAGCCGGAAGGTTTTGTCGATCCTAAGAATGCTGACAAGGTGTGCAAGCTCCAACGCTCGATTTATGGGCTGGTGCAAGCATCTCGGAGTTGGAACATTCGCTTTGATGAGATGATCAAAGCGTTTGGGTTCACGCAGACTTATGGAGAAGCCTGCATTTACAAGAAAGTGAGTGGGAGCTCTGTAGCATTTCTCATACTATATGTAGATGACATACTTTTGATGGGAAATGATATAGAACTTTTGGACAGCATCAAGGCCTACTTGAATAAGAGTTTTTCAATGAAGGACCTTGGAGAAGCTGCTTATATATTAGGCGTCAAAATCTATAGAGATAGATCGAGACGCCTCATAGGTCTTTCACAAAGCACATACCTTGATAAGATATTGAAGAAGTTCAATATGGATCAGTCTAAGAAGGGGTTCTTGCCTGTGTTGCAAGGTATGAAATTGAGCTTAGCTCAATGTCCGACCACGGCAGAAGAAATAGAAGAGATGAGTGTCATCCCCTATGCCTCAGCCATAGGTTCTATTATGTATGCCATGCTGTGTACCAGACCTGATGTAAACCTTGCCGTAAGTTTGGTAGGAAGGTACCAAAGTAATCCCGGCAAGGAACACTGGACAGCGGTCAAGAATATCCTGAAGTACCTGAAAAGGACTAAGGAAATGTTTCTCGTTTATGGAGGTGACGAAGAGCTCGTCGTAAAGGGTTACGTCGACGCTAGCTTTGACACAGATCTGGATGACTCTAAGTCACAAGCCGGATACGTGTATATTTTGAATGGTGGGGCAGTAAGCTGGTGCAGTTGCAAGCAAAGCGTCGTGGCAGGATCTACATGTGAAGCGGAGTACATGGCAGCCTCGGAGGCAGCACATGAAGCAATATGGGTGAAGGAGTTCATCACCGACCTAGGAGTCATACCCAATGCGTCGGGACCGATCAAGCTCTTCTGTGACAACACTGGAGCTATTGCTCTTGCCAAGGAGCCTAGGTTTCACAAGAAGACAAGGCACATCAAGCATCGCTTCAACTCCATTCGTGAAAATGTTCAAGATGGAGACATGGAGATTTGTAAAGTACATACGGACCTGAATATAGCAGATCCGTTGACTAAACCTCTCCCTAGAGCAAAACATGATCAACACCAGAATTCCATGGGTGTTCGATTCATCACAATGTAACTAGATTATTGACTCTAGTGCAAGTGGGAGACTGTTGGAAATATGCCCTAGAGGCAATAATAAAAGCATTATTATTATATTTCCTTGTTCATGATAATTGTCTTTATTCATGCTATAATTGTGTTATCCGGAAATCGTAATACATGTGTGAATAACAGACACCAACATGTCCCTAGTAAGCCTCTAGTTGACTAGCTCGTTGATCAACTGATAGTCATGGTTTCCTGACTATGGACATTGGATGTCATTGATAACGAGATCACATCATTAGGAGAATGATGTGATGGACAAGACCCAATCCTAAACATAGCACAAGATCGTATAGTTCGTTTGCTAGAGTTTTCCAATGTCAAAGTATCTTTTCCTTAGACCATGAGATCGTGTAACTCCCGGATACCGTAGGAGTGCTTTGGGTATGCCAAACGTCACAACGTAACTGGGTGACTATAAAGGTAGACTACGGGTATCTCCGAAAGTGTCTGTTGGGTTGACATGGATCAAGATTGGGATTTGTCACTCCGTATGACGGAGAGGTATCACTGGGCCCACTCGGTAATGCATCATCATATTGAGCTCAAAGTGACCAAGTGCCTGGTCACAGGATCATGCATTACGGTACGAGTAAAGTGACTTGCCGGTAACGAGATTGAACGAGGTATTGGGATACCGACGATCGAATCTCGGGCAAGTAACATATCGATTGACAAAGGGAATTGCATATGGGGTTGATTGAATCCTCGACATCGTGGTTCATCCGATGAAATCATCGTGGAGCATGTGGGAGCCAACATGGGTATCCAGATCCCGCTGTTGGTTATTGACCGGAGAGTCGTCTCGGTCATGTCTGCTTGTCTCCCGAACCCGTAGGGTCTACACACTTAAGGTTCGGTGACGCTAGGGTTGTGAAGATATGTATATGCAGAAACCCGAATGTTGTTCGGAGTCCCGGATGAGATCCCGGACGTCACGAGGAGTTCCGGAATGGTCCGGAGGTAAAGAATTATATATAGGAAGTGCTATTTCGGGCATCGGGACGAGTTTCGGGGTTATCGGTATTGTACCGGGACCACCGGAAGGGTCCCGGGGGTCCACCGGGTGGGGCCACCTATCCCGGAGGGCCCCATGGGCTGAAATAGGATGGAACCCAGCCCATAGTGGGCTGGGGCGCCACCCCCCAAGGGCCCATGTGGCTAGGGTTGGGGGAAATCCTAGAGGGGGCGCCACCTTGCTTGGGGGGGAAGCCTCCCACCCTAGGCCGCCCGCCCCCCTAGTAGATCTCATCTACTAGGGCCGGCGCTCCCCCATGGCACCCCTATATATAGTGGGGGGAGAGGAGGGATTTGAGCCCAGCCCCTGGCGCCTCCCTCTCTCCCCGTTACGTCTCCTTTTCGTAGTGTAGGCGAAGCCCTGCTTCTGTGACGCCCTGCATTCCACCACCACGCCGTCGTGCTGCTGGATCTTCATCAACCTCTCCTCCCCCCTTGCTGGATCAAGAAGGAGGAGACGTCTCCCGTCCCGTACGTGTGTTGAACGCGGAGGTGCCGTCCGTTCGGCGCTGGTCATCGGTGATTTGGATCACGTCGAGTACGACTACATCATCACCGTTCTTTTGAACGCTTCCGTGCGCCATCTACAAAGGTATGTAGATGCATCCGATGACTCGTTGCTAGATGAACTCCTAGATGATCTTGGTGAAACGAGTAGGAAAATTTTTGTTTTCTGCAACGTTCTCCAACACGGACCAGGTGCTTTGATGCTGTCAATTATTCTGCCAATCTGCACTTCATTGGCAACACGAGGATGTACTGGACGAAGACTTTGCTCTTGCTGATCTGCGTTGTCGTTGGGAGGTATGTCTTAAGGCTGAGCATTGTCTTCATGTGGATCCGGTGCTGAGATGATAAGTTCTTCTTCGGGATGAGCTTCAGAAGGTACAATCTCTCCAGTTCCCATAAGCTTGATTGATTCACTAGCTGGAACTTCATCTAGCACATTTGGCAGTTGCTCTCTTTGTGAACCATTGGTTTCATCGAACCGCACATCCACTGTTTCAACCACTTTGTAGTGAAAGAGATTGAAGACTCTGTAGGAGTGCGAATCCTTTCCATATCCAAGCATAAAGCCCTCATGTGCTTTTGGTGCAAATTTTGAGGTGTGGTGTGGGTCCTTGATCCAGCATCTTGCGCCAAATACTCTGAAGTAACTGACATTTGGCTTCTTGCCAGTTAGGAGTTCATATGATGTCTTATTCAGAAGCTTGTGAAGATAAACACGGTTGATTGTATGGCATGCAGTGTCAATGGCTTCAGGCCAGAATTTTCTTGGAGTCTTGTATTCATCTAGCATTGTTCTGGCCATCTCAATGAGTGTTCTGTTCTTGCGTTCGACGACGCCATTCTGCTGTGGCGTGTACGGAGCTGAGAATTCATGTGTGATGCCCAACGTATCAAGATATGTATCAAGACCAGTGTTCTTGAATTCAGTGCCATTGTCACTTCTGATGTGCTTTATCTTGGCGCCATAATTGTTCATAACACGATTGGCGAAGCGTCTGAAGACATTCTGCACTTCGGTCTTGTAAAGGATTATGTGCACCCAAGTATATCAAAAAGATCCATGTGAAGCAGTTCGAAGGGTCGAGTAGTGGTCATGATTGTCTTCGAAGGATGTTTTGCTCTTGTCATCTTCCCTGCTTCACAGGCACCGCATAAGTGATCTTTCTTGAACTTGACACCTTCGATGCCTATGACATGCTTCTTCTTTGCAAGGGTGTGGAGGTTCCTCATGCCAGCATGCCCAAGCCTCCGATGCCACAGCCAGCATTCTGAAGCCTTTGCAAGAAGACATACTGCAAGCTGTGGCCCTGCTGAGAAATCTACCACATACAAATCATCTTTTCGATACCCTTCAAACACTAGAGACTTGTCAGATTCCATTAGTACAAGACAACGATATTTTCCAAATATTACAACCATGTTCAAATCGCAAAGCATTGAGACAGACATTAAGTTGAAGCCAAGGGATTCAACAAGCATGACCTTATCCATGTGTTGATCCTTTGAGATTGCAACTCTGCCTAGGCCCAATACCTTACTTTTACCAGTGTCAGCAAATGTGATGTGGCTCTTGTCAGATGGACATAAGGTTGAGTCCATAAGAAGGCTTCTCTTGCCAGTCATGTGATTTGTACACCCACTGTCAATAATCCATTCTGAAGATGCTGGCGTCGTACCCTACAGTGCAGTTAGGGGGATAGGCTTCACGAAGAGAATTGTGAAGCAAAAACATTTGACGAACCAGTGGGTTATGAAAACTTAGATCCAGATTAGGACTAATAGGAAGAGTAGCATGTGATTCAGGAACGAAATACATAGTGATGCCATTCGGGCATTTGATCTTGCGCCCCACAAGATTTTTAAGGTCCCCAGCAATAGCATCAGAAGATTTTGGTTTTCTGCTGGAGACCTTTCCCTGCAAAAGAGATTTAAGCTTTCTTAACCACCCACATCTTCAAGGGTGGCTTAGAAGCAATAAGTCTAAGTGCAGCATCTGAGAATTTTGGCTTTGGAACCCTAGCAAACAGTCTAGCAGGTGGACAATAGTACTCATAAGAATAGGCAGAATAGTTCTTGTTCATATGAACATGGCGGTTTGATGAACCGTTCTCATATTCATATGCCTGAGTATGGTTTCCCTGTAAAACATTTGCGTTAGTGCGACTCTGGTGAGTGCTTTGTCTGTATGAAGCCTTTGCACCGTATGAAGCCTTTGGTCTGAGGTTTGTCTTCTTCATGTGAGGTGTCATGAAGACATTCACAGGAAGATTTTCCAAACATGTTTTCAGAACCCAGATCTTCTTCATAGGCGGTCCATTCCTGCAGTTAGTACCAATGTACCTGGCAAACACTTCACCATTCTGATTCTTAAACAGTTTATAGTTTGCATCAAAGGATTCATCAATGATAATGGGGTTAGCACAAGTGAAGCCAGATAGATTGGATGGATCTGCTGAGGATTCCTTTTCAGCAACCCATGTGGTTTTGGGGTACTACTCAGGTTTCCAGTAAGAGCCATCTACATTAATTTTCCTCACGAACCCAACACCCTCTTTCCTAGGGTTTCAGTTCAGAATCTGCTTCTTGAGGACATCACATAATGTCTGATGCCCTTTGAGACTTTTGTACATCCCTGTTTCAAGCAATGTCTTCAACCTAGCATTCTCATCAGCAATAGCAGTGGTATCCTTAGCAAAGGGGTTAGTTACCACTTCAACAGTTGGAGATATTGCAACAGCAGTAGCAGTGGAACATTCAGCAACAGAAGTAGCATTATCACGCTCAATGCATTTAAGGCATGGTGGTTCAAATCCTTCCTGAGCGGAACTGATCTGTTCGGCACGAAGTGACTCGTTTTCCTTTTGAAGGTCTTCATGAGCCGCTCTCAATTTCTCAAGATCTTGCTTCCTTTGAAGATAATCATAGGAAAGCTTTTCATGAGTAGTTGAGAGAGTATCATGACGATCTTCAAGTTCCTGATACTTAACGTGAAGATTTTTTATGTCTTCAATTAAGGATTCATATCGAGTCATTTCAGCACCCAACAGATCATCGCTTCTGTCTAATAGTTTTTGAATATGTTCCATGGCTTTCTGTTGTTCAGTTGCAATTTTAGCAAGTGTTTTGTAGCTGGGTTTTGAATCACAATCAGAATCATCGTCACTGGATGTTTGATAGTGAGTAGTGCGTGTGTTTACCTTGGCACCGCGTGCCATGAAGCAGTAGGTAGGAGTGGAGTCGTCCTTGTCATTTGCATCAGTGTCGGTGATGAAGTCATTATCTTCAGTGTTGAAGATGGACTTGGCGACGTATGCTGTAGCCAGACTTGCGATGCCAGAATCAGACTCCTCCTCAGATTCCACCTCTGCCTCCTCAGAAGCAGACTCCTCCTCTGAGTCCATTTCCTTGCCAACAAACGCACGTGCCTTGCCAGATGAGCTCTTGTTGTGTGGTGAAGACTTTGAGGAAGACTTGGAAGAAGACTTTGAGTATTTCTTCTTCTTCTTGTCGTCAGAGTCATATTCCTTGCTCTTTTTCTTCTTTCTGTTCTCATTGTCCCACTGTGGACACTCAGAGATGAAGTGTCCAGTTTTCTTGCACTTGTGGCATGTTTTCTTCTTGTAGTCATGAGCAGAAGCTTCATCATTCCTTGAGCTTGATCGTGAAGACTTTCTGAAGCCTTTCTTCTTGGTGAATTTCTGGAACTTCTTCACTAGCATTGCAAGTTCCCTTCCAATGTCTTCAGGATCATCAGAACTGCTGTCAGATTCTTCTTCAGATGAGGAAACAGCTTTTGCCTTCAAGGCACGAGTTCGTCCATAGTTTGGACCGTAGATATCTCTTTTCTCAGAAAGCTGAAACTCATATGTGTTGAGCCTCTCAAGTATGTCAGACGGATCGAGTGTCTTGAAATCAGGACGTTCTTGAATCATCAGGGTTAGAATGTCAAACGAGCTGTCAAGTGATCTCAGCAGCGTCTTGACGATTTCATGTTTGGTGATCTCAGTGGCGCCGAGGGCTTGAAGCTCATTTGTGATGTTAGTGAGTCGGTCAAATGTGTGCTGGACATTCTCATTGTCATTTCGCTTGAAGCGGTTGAAGAGGTTGCGAAGAACACTGATTCTCTGATCTCTCTGTGTTGAGATGCCTTCATTGACTTTGGAGAGCCAGTCCCAGACCAGCTTGGATGTCTTCAAGGCACTCACACGGCCGTACTGTCCCTTGGTCAGATGACCACAAATGATATTCTTGGCAGTAGAGTCCAGTTGAGTGAACTTCTTGACATCAGCAGCAGTGACACCTTCTCCAGCCTTGGGAACGCCGTTCTCGACGACATACCATAGGTCGACGTCAATGGCTTCAAGATGCATGCGCATCTTATTCTTCCAGTAGGGATATTCAGTTCCATCGAAGACGGGGCACGCAACAGAGACTTTGATTATCCCTGCAGTCGACATAGCTAAAACTCTAGGTGGTTAAACCGAATCACACAGAACAAGGGAGCACCTTGCTCTGATACCAATTGAAAGTGCGTTATATCGACTAGAGGGGGGGTGAATAGGCGATTTTTATGAAAGTCTTCAAAACATGGAAGTTATGAAGACAAACAATTGAGATATGCCTATCACTATGCAGCGGAAGTTAGATTACACTAGGCAAGCCATGGTCAAGTATTCAATACAGTGAAAGCACAATGACAAAGAGCTGCAATGTAATAAGGATCAGGTAGGAAGAAGTTATGAAGCCAAACAGATCATACAGTCACGTTGTGAAGACAGAAGATATAGCAAGCATGCAATGACTTCACAATGAGTATCAGTAAGTAAAAGGAAGTGAAGATGAAACCAGTGACTTGTTGAAGACAATGATTTGTTGGACCAGTTCCAGTTGCTGTGACAACTGTACGTCTGGTTGGAGCGGCTAGGTATTTAAACCAAAGGACACACAGTCCTGAACACGCAGCTCAGGACAGCCAGTCCTCACCGTTTTCTCCTTGAGCTAAGGTCACACAGACCTCGCCCAATCACTCTGGTAAGTCTTCAAGGTAGACTCCCAAACCTTCACAGACTTTGTTCACTGGCAATCCACAATGTCTCTTGGATGCTCTGAACGCGACGCCTAACCGTCTGGAGGATGCACAGTCCTCAAGTGTAATAAGTCTTCAGATCACTCAGACAAGAAGACTTAAGTGATGCCCAATTTACTCTGGCTCTGGGTGGTTAGGGCTTTTCTCCTCGCTAGGAATTTTCTCTCAAAGGCTTCGAGGTGGGTTTCTCTCAAACGACAAAAGCCGTGCACTGAAATCTGAGCAGCCAACCCTTTATGGTGGTAGGGGGTGGACTATTTATAGCCACTGAGCAACCCGACCTGATTTGTCCGAAATGAACCTGGGTCACTAAGGAACTGACACGTGTTCCAACGGTCAGATTTTGAACTCACATGGCAACTTTACTTGGGCTACAAGTAAAGCTGACTTGTCTGACTCTGGACAAGATTTGCTCTCATAGTCTTCGCTCGAAGACATAGGATTTGAATTAGGCATCACTTCAGTCATTCTGACTGGTTCTTTTGGACCCCACTTAACAGTACGGTGGTTCCTATGACTCAACGCAAATGAAATAAAACTATGAAGGATCTAATCCTTCGAGTTCCATAGGCTTCACGTAGTGTCTTCTCTTGTCATAGTCTTCAATGTGAATATCTTCATATACCACCATTGTCTTCAATGTCTTCGTACATTTTTAGGGGTCATCTCTGGTAGTAAAACCGAATCAATGAGGGACTTCTACCTGTGTTATCCTGTAATTCTCACAAACACATTAGTCCCTCAACTAGGTTTGTCGTCAATACTCCAAAACCAACTAGGGGTGGCACTAGATGCACTTACAGTAGACTTATAGTAAGTAGATCATCACTTGTCACCTACATGACCAACCAAGCAATGGAATGTATGATAGTTTGGCGCAAACCAAATAATAAAAGGGTAGATAATCTTATTGAGTGTGCCTTCAGGTACCAACAATGTGGTTCCTTCTACACATCCACAGTACAAATCTATGCACAAAGTCTAGCTACAAACATTGTCCTAAAACATTCTTTATCAGCAACAAGAAAACGAATTAGCTGATTTCTCGCCCATTGTACTAACTTTGCTAAAAAATTGGTTCCTTAAAAAGAAAATTAGATGAAAGACCAGTTCAATACCGTCCTCTTCGTTTTGATGCAGAGACTGGGGGCTGCCCTCCTTTTCAAAAAAATACCGTCCTCTTGATCTAAGATCCAACAATATACTTCCAACAGAAAAGGATTGTCCGATCTAGTATGTACAAGAAACTACTTTGTCCATTGATTCTAAAGATTTGAACGTTCGATGTTGCACAACATCAATACCAGTTAGCTTCAGATTGAAATTCTCAGCAAGAGCCATACTGTTGTATTGCACTGAACATTGAAAATTAAAAGCAACATCAAATGAAGAACACTACTCTATGGTGCATCCACATCAAATAAACATTTCAAATATTGGTGATATGGAAGATTAAGAAAGTGCGACATTCGTCAGCAAGCCTAGAATATGTAAATATTGGTACCCTTTTTCTGTACCTATGGACGAGAGCAACCTCAAATCTTACCAATGCATTAAGGTCATCTTCCTGACAACAGAAACTAACCTGGCAAGCACAATTGTTAGGTGACGCCTCCAGGGCCAAATCATAGTTTCACTACTTCCCATAAGATTCCTAGTGAAGCAAGAAAAAAATGCTTTTCAGATATGCTAGTTGCAGCCACAAATCCTACGGACAAATCTGTTTATAGTAAACAAAATTCATGTCAACAAAAGAAAAGATTACCCGAAACAAATGTGCACCTGACTTAATCTCTCTCAACAGAACTACAGTGCACATGTTTGTCTGTAGTAAATATCTTCCTTGCTGCATTTGTTTCAGTCTGGATCTCCTCGCTTCCAAAGGCACAAATAAGATTACTGCATGCAAAAGTACTGCAAAAAGAAGATTGATACAAGTTAATACAAGATTCTACTTTGCTTCATTGCGTTCTTTACAAAAACACTGTGGGCTGCCCCCTTTTTTGGTGAGTGGACCAGGGTGCAAAATGAGATGCAATGAATATTTCATGTAATATGCTATTGGAAGTTAATAACATAGATTGGAAGTTAAGAACATAGCAAAGCAAAGCAAAGCTTGAAACAGTTCATGTAGGTGTATTTATATTTCCTACCAGTATATCAAGCAATACATTTGGCAAAATTATGCCTTGTACCATGACGACATCAGACGAAAGCTAATTAAATAGACCATATGAAAACTGCACCAAGTAACGCATCGCTTGTCTTTTGCATCAACATCTGAAGGTTGCCATGCCACGAAAACCAACAACTTTACCCATAAAGTACAAACCAATCTAAAACTGTGCCTTGCATGCACATACTTCGGTAGAGCATTAACCATGTACTTCCTCCGTTCCTAAATATAAGTCCTTTTAGAGATTTCAATATGGACTACACACGGATGAATATAGACATATTTTAGGGTGTAGATACTCATTTTGCTCTGTATTAGTCTATATTGGAATATCTAAAAAGACTTACATTAAGGAACAGAGGGAGTATCTCCATAGAAATTCAAGCATGCCTGATGTAAGCAAAAAAGTCACTCAGCTCATCTTTCAAAGTTATTAATAGCCACCTTCTCTTCCTTCAAATGCGCCTTCTGGGAGAAGCAATACACAAGAATGAATAGATACAAGTCAAGAACTGAATCAAGCACGCAAGAATATGAGGTCTGCGCAATAATAAAATTAACCTCACAACTAAATAAAAATACTGAATCCCCACAAAGAAAAATCAAAATTGAATGTCCCGCAGGTACGATTAGGCCAATCACAAGAAGTAAATAAAATCAAAGAAGATGGGACGTCATACATGGCATAACTTGTTCAGTGCGCCATCAGCCTGGACGAAGATTCGAGAAGCATTTCCAACTATTTGATATCAGGCTTAATATTTAGTTGAAATTTCACAAGCTCTCTCCATTATATGGTCACAGTCATCTTCCTACTTAAATTGACATGCAAACGAAAGATTAAAATGAGCTCAATAAATTCTGGGTATGAACATTAGAACTACCTATCAATCAGGATATACTTCAGTCATTGAATAATGCAAATATATCTATAATCAAGATAGTTCAGGTAGTTGTAGCACTTAGTTACGTCCCACTATTCAAGCATCCAGAAAAAACCTGAGAATAGCTAACCTTAACGACGATTGGCGGTGTAGCTCGAGTGGGATACATTTGAATAGCTAAGCTTAACGGCAATGTTAGACTTGGCTTCAATCAAAGAGTCTCTCAGGTTCTGGGCCGAAACCAAAGAGTCTCTCTTGATCCTGCTCTGGAACCTACAAAAACACCATCAGAAAACTCTGTTAGAGCACGACATGGCCACCAGACTGAATAGGATAAGTACTAACAACATATGCTACTCTGTTTCTATAGAATGAAAAAACGAATAGTTCACCTTCAGTAGCAGGGATCGACGAATTGGGGATGAACCAATGGACTGGAAACTAAAGTCCAACAGCCAAGATAGTACAGTAAGTTTTCAAACAGATTTATATCCAATGAAACTCGACAGAAACTCACAAAAACAGAGGACTAAACTGTGTCCACGGGTTATAAAGAAAATTCAGAAGGTGGGGAGAGATAACAGAAAACGAATTGCATCTTTAGAATTTTGAGGATCTCTGCATGCCGACGCCGCCACGGGCCACACCCTCATATCTGCGAACAAGATGCCCGTGGAGGAAATGGTTAAAATGCACACGTCGTCTGACATTTCACTGGAGCGCGACATCCAAAAAAAGGCGAACTCCGGGGGAGGGGGAGGAATGGGAGGATGCGGACGTACTCGTGGCCGGCGAGGGAGATCTTCTCCTTGTTGAAGACGGCGATGGTGAACTCGACCGACGGCATGGCGGCGCCGACCTTGGTCGGGGCTGCGACCATGGCGGCGACCGCGCGGTGGCTCGCACCCGTGCATGCGGGGTGGGATGTAGCCGTGGAGAAGGCGACGGAGGAGAATGAGCCGCCGGCGGCAGCTAGGGTTTCGGGATGGGCGATGGTGGATGTCACGGAGGAGGTGGGCTGTGGCGGTTGGGAGGAGCGTGCGCCGGCGGTCTCTCGTCGGGCATATGGCAGCCGCGAGGAGTGGTGCGTGGACGACACGTCCGGGCGGCTGGAGCGTGGACGCGGCGATACGGCGGCGCGTGGAGAGGCACAGGTCGAGGCAAGCCGGCGGCGCGTGGGCCCGGTGGTCCGGCGGCGCGCGGAGAGGCACAGGTCGAGGCGGTCCGGCGGACGGAGGCACATGGAGATCGAGGCACAGGTGGAGGCGGTAGTTGGCGGCGAGGTTGTAGGGAAAGAGGTGGGGCGAGGCGTGGGGTGTGGCTGGCGGTGAGACATGGGCAGCGGTATTGGTTTTGTTCCTGCGTGATGAAAGAGGAGAGGATTAAGGTAATGGCATGGTGAGTAATTAGTTAAACATAATGGCATGGTGGGTAATTAAAACATAAAACATGTTTGGTGTTTTGAAGCGATGTAGACCATCAAATTGTAGGTTTGGATGGATAGGATGATTTGGTTCTCCGTCCTCTTTTCCTTTTTATAAGAGTAGTAGATTCATGAGTTACATCTATATTTAAGCAAACTGTATTGTATTTAAGCAAACTGTATTTTATTCTTATTTTCTCATAAAGTCTAAAGAAACAGTTGTTGTAGAAACTCGTAGCCATGCACGAGCTTTTAACTAATAGATTCAAAAGTTAAGAAAAAGTAATCCTTTCTTTTAAAGCAACCAACGTAGCACGACGTGCCGCCACGCATTACCTGTTACTGTCAATAAGTACTACTAACCTTACATACAGATTATTGAATAAAGTGTATATTTTACGATAACATTCCAATCGCATTTGATTAATTAATATCTAGACGTTGATGCAAAGCAACAAACAAAAATACGTTTTCGAATTTGCGTTCGTATTAGTTTATAGATATATAAACTGAAACGTTTGATTTGTATTTGAACCATTTTTACATCCAACGATTTCCGCAACCGCCCCTTATCCCAAACCGGTGACGTCACCGATCGGAGTCGGACCCCCGTCTCCGCCACCACGCCCGGATCTCCTCCCACCCGCCGGCCGGCCGCCCGAACTCTTCTTCCTCTTCCCCGCAGCCGTCGCCGCCCTCCTCCTCGCTCGCCCCAGCCTGCCTGCCTGCCACCGCTTGCCCGCCTGACCGCGAACCCGAGCGCCGCCGTCCCTCCCGCGCGGCAAGCGGCTAGGGTTTCGCCCGCGTCGCCTCCCACCTCCCGTCCCCGCCCCGCCCAGGCCGCCATGTTCCAGCTAGGCTCCGCCCCCGGGAAGGCCTTCTGGGCGCGGCACCGGTGGAAGATGCTCCTCTCGCTGGGCGTCGCCGGCGCCGGCTACGCGGCCTACCGCTTCTACGACGCGCACCAGAAGCAGCTCGTCCGGGTGGAACAGCGCGCCGAGGAGGAGCGCGCCGCCGACGAGATCATCAAGAATCAGTGAGCCCACAAACCCAAACCACCACCAGATTTGTTTTCTGTCTTGCATTTTCTTGCTTACGTGTGTATGTGGCTATGTTCTAAATTGGCGACCACAGCAGCAGCCATGCCGTCTTAGTGGTGGCAAACAACAATTGATTCATAGGTTTCATGTGCATGTATGTATTGATTCGATGTACTGCTTATGGCAATATCGTGTTAGCGCTAGCAAACTACAATTGGCCCATTGAGTTTATTATGTCTTCGTGGTTATATGGGCTAGTAGTTCCGTGATGCGCTGCATATTTAGTGAGATGTTGAAATTCATGTAGTAGTATCATAGACTCCTTCATGACCGTTCTGTGCTACTCTCTGTTAGGTTGGAAGCCCATTTTGAGAAGGTGCAGAGGATCTCGGATACAACCACACTGCCGTTTGCTATGCACTACCTGCGTTCGCGGGTAATGGAGGAACTGGATATTTCACACCTGACCGAGAGGCTGCTGCAAGGGAAGGGAGAGCTGACGCCAGAGGACAAGTACGAGACCTGGGAGAAGATCAAAATTCTGAGTATGATGATTCTGTGGTTTATCTCATCCTCATTCATGGCCTGTTTATTTTTTCTTCTCTGTCTCATCTGTGATGTCAAAACATTAGGCTGATCCATGTCATTTAACTGTTGTTACTTCTTCTCTACTCCCCTAGGTTTCACAAGGACAGTGTCTTCAATGTGGGCCATGACATTGCTGAGCTTATATGTTAGAGTCCAGGTCACCATATTAGGCAGACATCTCTACTTGGACTTTGCTCGTGGTACAGATGGTGCTCAATTGCAGGTAATTTTCGCTCCCTTCTATTCGTGAGTGATTCCCCGACATACATTAAGCTATCGCTGCTTTCTTTGTTTTTTCTCTCGTATTGATCATTTATCATGCGACACTTGTATAATTGAATTATGCTACAAACAATTGTGACTTCCCTTGAGACCATGCTCTGCTACCTGACTTTGAAATATCCCGCTTCTGTGTAGGCGGAATCTGATACTTTTAGCGGGAATGGACATAAGGACTTTCTTGGAACTGCTGACTACCTTGCAACATATGGTATCACTGCATTGATCAGGCAAATGCAACAGGCTGCAACAGAAATCTTGAAAGAGTAAATATTTCTTCCCCTATCCGCATGATTATTCTGTCACCAACATGTCAGTAAATTATCATATTCAACAGCATGTTCAGCATCCAATGAGCAGAGACAAATAAAATTTAAAAGGCCCTAGGGAAATTATTGTCGAACTTTTACAAGAAAAAATCCCTTTATGGCAGAGTTCTGATTCATCAAGAGAATACTTATTTTATCATTTAGAGTAGGGACCCTTTAGATTATTGTTGCACCTTTACATGATGAAATTATTTTATTATAGCAGTTATGTTTCGCCAAGTGTATACTTTCTCATTTATCTTAAATTACATCATACTTTATAACATGTGTGTTTCCCGTACTGATACTACCATGGAAAAAATGTGCAGGAAGCAACTGAAAGACCCTATGAGCATGGACCAAGTATTACAAACGATGTTACAGATATCGGAGCAGTTCATGAGTCTGTGTGAAGGCAACTCATGGATAAATTTCCTTGTACCTGAAAGCGCCAATCGGTATGCACAGTTGATGGCTGTGTCCAGCAGCGGCTTTGATGACTCATCTCTTCTAATGGATGTTGGAAAGCTTGACCAACTAATGACTGAGACACGCATAGTGTTGGCAAGGTAATGCAGAATATGTATTGTAAATTCATAATATATGCAGGGTTTAGTAATACTGTACTTTGCTCCACAATGTGTCTATTGTCTTAGATCTTTCATATGGCTACCCATCATTACATTTTCTTTCAATAATTATCTTTTCAAGAACTGTAATCCATATACCGTATGTCGTTTCATACATAAGCAACTAGTGTGTTTGAGTTTTTTAATATTGATAAAATGAAAAAAGGGGAAATGTTAATGCCAGGTGGTGCTGCAGTGAAAAAAATTGTCAGTAACATACTCATAAGTGATGCATCGTTCTTATGAAGAGGTTACTACTGGATCAGTAACAGTACTCTATTTTGGGATTTGGGATTGATTTATATCATGTTCATATCTGGAGCAGATACAACAAAAAATAGCTGGTTGCCAGCTGTACCGTTCCGTATTGCTGGGTGCTAGTATTGTAGCTCTGGGACTGCTATGTTGTTTTGAGCTATTGTTTTTACTGATTTAGCTACTACCCATTTAAATATGTTGTTTGAGAACCAAAGGAAAACAGAGGGGATAATTTGAATTGATAACAGGCAATTCTGAGTCCTAACCGGCAAAAAATAACCTTCATTCAAAATTTGTGCTCCAGTGATAAGGCAAAACTGTGTGGTATAAAATTTGGTGCATGCTAGTATCTGGTTTTGTATTGAATGACCTCATTTTTCTTATAGCATAAACTGTTGTTGACATGTTTTGTAGGCCATTACCTCTATTGCAAAACGAGAAAATAAACATGTTTGATTGTTATAGTGGAGTTGTGGCACTTGCTTACTGTAGATGATAGTTAATCCATGGTTATCATTAAGAATCTGAATTGCTAAACGGCGCCATGACCAGCAAGAAACTGACCTTATTCAAAATTTGTGTTCCAGTTTATTAGTAGAAACAGTCTGGTATTAATGTTGGGTTTTTAGAGTGTCTGGGTATGTATTGAATAATCTCATTTTCTTATAACTTAAACTGTTGTTGACACGATTTGAGTCTGTTAGCTCTATGCAAAACAAGAACAGACATATTTGATTGTTATAGTCGAGTTGTGATATTTGCTTACAGGATAGTAATTTTCCACGTTTGTCGTCGAGAACACATCTATTGTCTAACTCTGTTGGCATCTGCATTTTTCTTTGGAAGAAACTCAATGAGTATCTCACATCATCCTATTGGCACCCTGTGTTTGCAGCGACGATTTCAGAAATATCATGGACATGTCATTGAGGAAGGTAGCTGATTTGGTGATAGAGGACTTGCGTGCACAGGTTGGAGCCGCGCTTCCTCCATCGGGATTGCCCTTGGCGAAGCTCTTGGCTAGAGTGGCTCAACTGAGCTCAATGCTGCTCGAGGAACCAAGCAAGAACAAGCACATCCAGACCATCCGAAGCATGCCCGAGGTGGGACTCTTCTACACATTCCTCTACGCGAACATGCCGCTGCAAACGTGAGTTCACGTCGATGTGGACAGGAGCATGTTTCTTCCTAATTTTTGGCCCGAAACCTCCAAAGGATCTAGTGGGTTATGTGTATGAGAACTCGATCGTTCTGGATTCTGGAAAGTGATACCGGTGGAGAATGTTCGTTCGTGAAAAATATACGTGTGGAGAGGAGGCTGAGTTTGTGTCCTGTATATTGCTGAAGATGTGCTCTTGTTATGTTTCAGGAAACAGGAGTCTTTTCCCTTTTTACTTGGGGTTTTTGTTAAATACTTGTTCTTTTTTTTATCTAGTTAGAATTCAGCAGGCTGTTTCTGCCATCTTGTTTACATATTTTGGTAGCATGCTCGATGGAATTTGTGTACCTCATGAATGTTCAACTCTACAAATTGGTTTATGAATGAATGTTGATGTGGGTATACCTATTCTGTTACCCAATTTGTTTATGGTATCAATTCATCAAATTTCTTTTTTGGTATATGCCATCTAAACTGACTGATGATGAATCTGTTATCACAAAGCAAATATGATTAGCTGGAATGGCAGTCTTGATTCCTGATATGATAACCAACACAAATTTGAGGACTTTTTCCCATGACCAAAACTTTTTGTTTATGACACAGCAAAATAGAACTGCAAACGCAGCTGTGTCTCGATCAGTTACAGTACAGTTACTAGAAAACCAGAGTTCAAATGCTGTGATCTCTTTCACTCATCATCAACTTCAGACTCTTCCTTGTCAGTCCCCTTTCTCTCTGTCTCCATGGCGTCGTCGACCTCGGAATCTTCCTCATCAGTCCCCTTGTCTTCGGTTTCCATAGCATCATCAACTTCAGAATCTTCCTCATCAGAATCCACGTCCTCATAGACAAGCGGATGGCCTCCCTCTTCTTCATCGGATTCATCATCGCAGATCTGGAATATACATGCTTGAATTACACACATGCATGCACGAGGTTGCACTGCAGGTAGACAGGAGAGAACCTACCTCGCTGAAATGATAATCTAGGCATGTAGACAGTTTGAGCGACGATGCGAAGGTCGATGTTCTTGCGTCAATCAGCTGAAAAGGGGTGCACCAAGTAACATTACAGTCCAGAAATAAGAACTGTTATTAATTGTACTTCATATTAGTACATCTCTGCCACTGTTAATCTGAAACAAAATACTCACCTGATAAAGCGAGTTGAGCAGCAGCAGAGAAGAATCCTGAGATACTATGCTGCTCATGTGTCGGCTAAGCAGAGCTTGAAGCCATGGGAGCAAGCAAACCAGCACTGAACCCCTGCCGAGGCGAAAACAAAAAAGCAGACCAGTTATGAAACCTCTATGCAAAATATGAGGGTACACAAGCAGAAACAATGTTTGAGACTTTCAGTGGGTCATGTTAACCCAGTCAAACGTTCAACGCAAAAAATAACTGAATTTAGAAGCTTTCATGTTCACAGAATGCACGCAACATAACGTCCCAGCCATTTTAGTGCTAAATTGACAGAGTACCTCAGAAGCATTATCATACCTAGATTGCATAAGCGATACCAATGATTTGAGGAACTTCACAGCGTCTGCTGGCGTCAGAAGTGATACTGACTTCATGATAACCTGCATGTAAGACAACACATTGAGTTAGGAACTATCAGATTTGATGACCTAATTGCATAAAGAACAACTGATATTCAGAGTTTCACAATGTTTAATAGTAATACATAACAGCTGCCTAATAAGGCCACGAGGAGAGTAACTGGCTAATCAAACCAAGGCTGTGGCGGTGCTGGAGCATGGACACGAGTTGAGGGCCCTGCACGAGTTGTGGGGTAATTCCATTTTGGGGTTGGGAGTATTAGGGGTTCTGGTCATAACTTCGTTGTCTTAATACTTAACTTGCATGCAGCATTATTGAGCCCCATGCAATTTACACATTGCACAACAGGACGCTTCCCAACTGAAGCTGTTACCAGGAGCACCTTGCAGATCCATGGCATCAAAGTCTCACTAGCAGAACGACAAATGTTACCACTGGAGGTGTATGGAGTGGTCGCAGTCCGTGATGCTGTGGACCGTCATCACAACCCTCTATTCCTCTGTGCAAGAATGCACTGCCAAATCCTTGAAGAAATTGTAGGTATTACTTGGGCAACATACAAACCAACCAAAATAAAACAGGCTCAGTTTCCATCGAGCCGAGACTCAATCGTCTTTCTGAATGTGTGACTAAAGCCAAGAGTGATTGGCCATGGGGAGTTCCACAACCATCCCTTCCTAATTTGCGCGATGAACTCGTGTCCACGCTCATGGCATTCGTTGCACATGTGCAATGCACAACCCAACCAAACAAACACACAGCTCGAATTTCATTGAGCAGAAGCTCAAACTAGCTGTCTTCCTGAACTTTGGACCAAGCCGGGAGTGATTGGCCATGGGAGGCTGACAAGTTGTACAAACATCCCTTCCTAATTTGCGCGGCGAACTCGAGACTCGGATCCTATGAAAAAAACTGTAACCTATGCTTCACTGACGATGATGCCACCAGCTATCAAGATACTATTGCACCATGCCACAGATGAGGAGTCAGAGAGGCCAGAGAAGCTCAGATACCTTGCCGTCTCTGTTGTACAGGCAGCCCAGCAGCGCGGCGCGGTCGTCGGCCTGCAGGGCCTGCCTGAGCAGGACGTGGACGGAGTCCGCGCTGGGGGGCACCACGGGCAGCGACTCCCCGGCGGCGCCACCTGACGCCTCGGCGAGCGGGCTCATGGCCGCGAGCTTCTCCGCCAATGTCGGCTCGTCGAGGCTGTACTCCGCCGCGTCCGGAGCGCCATCGGAGGGGGCGACCTCGGCGCGTCTCCGGCGGCGGCGCTGCGGCGTCTGGTCCATCGAGCAGTTTGGAGAGGCGGCGGCGGAGCGAGGAGAGGAGGCGGCGGCGGGGAGGGAAAGAGGGCAGGGTCGCGGATAGCCCGGCTCGGCCCAGCCCATATAACTATTATCACAAATGTTATTGCGCGGACGTTCATGGGAACGTTTTTCCAGCGAACACACCTGGAGCTGTTGGATTTGGTCGCACGAATCTTAGGGCATCTCCAGCCGCGCCCCCAACAGGCCCTCCCCAGGCGTTTTTGCCGCGCCGGCACCAAAAAACGGCCCAGTCGCGTCCACAGAAGCCCGTTTTTCGCCGGCTCGGGCCAAAACTAGTGCCAGCGGACCCAGGCCGAACCCGGCGCCCTGGGGGGCGCTTGGGAGCCGGCACAAGCGAAAAAGGCGCGTGGGTCCGCCCTGGCGGCGACCCGAGGGCCTTTTCCCGCCGTTTCTTGACGCTTTTTCCTCACATCCCTCCCGCTCGCTCGCCTTCCTCCCGCCACTCCCTCCCTTTCTCTCGCCAAACCCCCTCCCGCTCGCCTTCCAGTCGCCGCCATGCCGCCGAAGAAGTACGCCATGCCGCGCGTGGTGGCAACCACGACTGACACCGTGGCCCAGCCGAAGCAGAGGAAGCCGAGGGCGCCGCCATTGAAGCCACCGGGCATGTCGAACGCCGAGTGGAGGGTGGAAGTTCAGCGACGCGACGCAGTCACCGCCGACCGGCGAAACAGGGCATCGCCAAGAAGGCCCGCGACAACGCGACGCGCGCGGCGGCGTCCTCCTCATCGGTCGACCATGCGGGGATGATGAATCCACCCGTCGTCAGCCACGCCCAGTACGTGCCCTGGGACAGCAAGGCATCGGATCTCCATGGGCACTACAAGAAATATGTCAACTTATGACCTTCTGTCAGTGACCCTCGAAGAATTTATGACCATTTTAAACCAATTGGTCAAAAGCTGTCTGGGGGGCTCTAAACCCTAAACCATAACGACCATTTTGGTCATAATGACCATTTTGGTTAGAAAGGTCATAATTTCATTAGAGGAAATGGTCATAAAGCAAACAACGCTAGTCCGCTGCCTTATTTCTAGTTGTTAACGACTAATATAGATGGTCATAGCCTTGTAAATTGTGGTGGGTTGCTATGACTAGGCGCCACCTCATCAGTTTTGCCTATGTGTCATGTCCATGTGGCAGTTTTTGCCCTAGGTTGTGAAGCAACCTATATTTCTGTCATTCCAAAATTCCCAAAAAAACTCATAAATTCTTTGGGTCATATCTTCGTCAAATATGTAAAAATCTTCCTTGCCTAGTTCAAAAATAATTCAAAAATATTCATTTTCCTATTCTGTTCAGAACAACAGTTTGTGAATGAAGTACCACTTTGGCATGTCCAAATAGTATCCATTTTCTACAGTGCTTTCCTATGCCCAAATAACCATCCTCCACCAAATGCCACCTCAATCCATTCATTATTTTGAGCCGAGCTTCAACATTCGTATTTATGTCCAGTGTGGTAGTTTGCAAAGCAAGTACCACCTAGGCTCCTCCTTTTGAGCTGAAAATTTGTGAAGACGGTCTTCTTAATAACTGATCATCCTCAGCCAAAACTCACGCCCATTAGTCATGTGCATTTCCCGTACCGCTAATCAAACACTTGGCTGCTAATTCATGTTTGAGCATCGATCGGTCTCCTCGTGAGAATCTTATGTTGTAATTTTCTTCCTAGCACCTACCTGGGGAGTGCCCAACCCACTAGACATGCCTAGGCTGCCCAGAACACATGGCAATGCCACGGTCACGCGGTGACCACGCGGCGGGCATGCGAGTTTACGCGCTCTAGAGTTGGGGGCCTCTGCCACCGCCCAAACCTCGACGTATCACCACCCAACCATGTATTTATGATTAAATAGGTACTTATGTAACTATAGATGATTTTTGGAAAAAATAAATAGTAAACTATGAGGCAGCTGCAGTTCAAATTTGACCCGCTTCCAATTGAATCGACGGGAATTTGTCTTTTTCACCAGAGGTGGATCAAAACTTTTAACATCCAACCATTTTGTCAATTGTGCATTAAATATGGCCTAGTATTTTAGAAAATTGATTTGGTCCAATTTTGCAACAAATATATGGTAGGTCCTTCACAAAAAAAGCTCATTTCGGGCACTCGGAAAATGGAAAATGTATTTTCCGTGCAAAGAGAATGAAAACTCCCTTAGGCAACATTGTTTGGAATTCCAAGATGCACCCTTGTGCACAATATGAGATCATTTGAACAAACTATGCCAAGAATGTGGCCATAAGATTGATTATTTGGCTTGAAAGCCATGAATCTTCACGCATGATAGCTCATTTCTGAGAACACTTTTTTTAAAAAATTGCCGTATTACAAGTTTATTATTTTTTCTGGGAACTTGGCCACATATAATGACATAATGCGAAGGTTTCGCAATTTTTTGATTTTTTTTGAATTTTTTATGCCCGTTTCAAAATGCGGTCAAAACGACGGGAATGACCGTTCCTAGCTAGTGGTTGAATCTTGGAATTTTTTGGTGTTTCTCTGATTAAATAGATACTTATGTACCTAGAAATGATTTTTGGAAAAAATAAAGAGCAAACTACGAGGTAGCTACAGTTCAAATTTGACCCGCTTCCAACTAAATCGGCGGGAATTTGTCTTTATCACCAGAGGTGGATAATTTTTTTTTACACCCAACCATTTGGTTAATTGTGCATTAAATATGGACTAGTATTTTAGAAAAATGATTTATTCCAATTTTGCAACAATTATTTGAGAGGTCCTTCACAAAAAACCCTCCTTTTAGGCACTCGAAAAATGGAAAATGGTTCTTTCATCCAAAGAAAAAGAAAACTTCCTTAGGCAACATTGTTTGCCATTCCAATATGCACCCTTGTGCACAATATGAGATCATTTGAACAAACTATGCCATGAATGTGGCCATAAGATTGATCATTTGGCTTGAAAGCCATTGATCTCCACACGTGATAGCTCGTTTCTGATAACACTTTTTTAAAATAATTACCGTATTACAAATTTATTATTTTTCCTGGGAACTTGGCCACATATCATGACACAATGCGAAGGTTTCCCAATTTTTTGATTTTTTTAATTTTTATGCCCGTTTCAAAATGCGGTCAAAACGACGTGAATGACCGTTCCTAGCTAGTGGTTGAATCTTGGAATTTTTTTGGTATTTCTCTGATTAAATAGATACTTATGTACCTAGAAATGATTTTTGGAAAAAATAAAGAGCAAACTACGAGGTTGCTACAGTTCAAATTTGACCCGCTTCCAACTGAATCGGCGGGAATTTGTCTTTTTCACCAGAGGTGGATAAAAACTTTTTACACCCAACCATTTCATCAATTGTGCATTAAATATGGACTAGTATTTTAGAAAAATGATTTGGTCCAATTTGCAACAATTATTTGGGAGGTCCTTCACAAAAAAACCTCCTTTTGGGCACTCGAAAAATGAAAAATGGTTTTTTCGTCCAAAGAAAAAGAAAACTTCCTTAGGCAACATTGTTTGCCATTCCAATATGCACCCTTGTGCACAATATGAGATCATTTGAACAAACTATGCCATGAATATGGCCATAAGATCGATCATTTGGTTTGAAAGCCATTGATCTCCACACGTGATAGCTCGTTTCTAATAACACTTTTTTAAAATAATTGCAGTATTACAAGTTTATTATTTTTCCTATGAACTTGGCCACATATCATGACACAATGCGAAGGTTTCCCAATTTTTTGATTTTTTTTGAATTTTTTATGCCCGTTTCAAAATGCGGTCAAAACGGCGGGAATGACCGTTCCTAGCTAGTGATTGAATCTTAGAAAACTTTTGATATTTCTGTTATTAAATAGATACTTATGTATATAGAAATGATTTTTGGAAAAAATAAAGAGAAAACTATGAGGCAGCTGCAGTTCAAATTTTACCCGCTTCCTACTGAATCGGCGGAAATTTGTCTTTTTCACGAGAGGTGGCTCAAAACTTTTGACACCCGATCATTTAGTCAATTGTGCATTAAATATGTCCTAGTATTTTATAAAATTGATTTGGTACAATTTTGAAACAAATATATGGTAGGTCCTTCACAAAAAAACTCATTTTGGGTACTCGGAAAATGGAAAATGTTTTTTTGCCAAAAAACTCATTTCTCACGACACATGTTTAAAGATATTTATCTTATTTCATGTTTGTTATTTTTCCTAAAAACTTATTCACATTTGGTGACACAATGAGAAGGTTTTCCATTTCCTTTTTGAATTTTTCAGGTCATAAAATAGTTGATATGATTTTAACACGCTATTTTTAGTCAACCGCGACCAATTTAAATGGTCATAACGTGGTACTATTTTCTGATTGGTCCGTGGACATCTCACGCGGATCGTGCATCAAACACCGTCGGATACTCGGGGATCCAACGGTAGTCCTCAGCCCTTCCACACTAACCCTGAAACCCTAGCTCTGTGGTCATTTTCCATCCACCCCCCGCCTCCTTTCTTCCCCTCGCTCTCTTCTCCTCCATCGCGCCCTTCTCGATCCGGCGGAGCTCCTCTAGATCCCGTCCCCTTCCTCCCCGCCGTCTTCTTTCTCGCGACGCCGCACCCTCCCCGCCAGCCCCTCGCTCCCTTCTCCACCTTCTCACGCTCCCTCTCCTCCCCCAACTCCCCAACCCACCCTTCCCCCAGATCTGATCGAGGCCGCCCCTCATTCCGTGATTCCCACCACCGCCGATCTGGCAGCCACCTTGCTCCACCGGCGACCTGATTGCCCGTCTCCGGTCTCCCCTACCTCCCGCGACACCCCCATCCTCTCGCGAACCCCATCTCTCTCTCCCCACGACTCCTCGCCGCCGCCACCTACGGCGGCCGATCCCGACGACTTCCGGCGGCAATCTGCGGCTCCTAGCACACCACCGCGACCCCGTCCCTTCCGCTCCATCCTCCCCTCAGACCAGATCAGCTGCCCCCTTCGACCAGATCATCCGCCCCCTTCTCCCCCAGCCCCGGCTATGCAGCAGATTGAGCGCGACAGTAGTGGCAGCAGAGCACCAAGGTACGTGCCTGGGCGCCTCCCTCTCCCGTCGCTCCTCTTCCGTTTGGGGACCTCGCCGGTCGTCCTCTGGTCGACGCGTGCACAGTGTTAAAATTGCAAATTGAAGTTGATTAATAGGGTTCAAAGATACAAGTTCGAGTATCCAGTCTGAGGGGTTCTTGCGTGTGTGCAGGTGATATTGGAGGTGGTGGCGACGTTCCTGCTGGTGTTCGTGATGTGCGGGGCGGCGTCCATCTATGGCGCCGATGTGACGCGCGTATCCCAGCTCGGCCACTCCTTCGTCGGCGGGCTCATTGTCACCGCAGTGATCTATGCCACCGGCCACATCTCCGGCGCGCACATGAACACCGTTGTCACGCCCTCCGTCTCCTTCCGGCATTTCCCCTGGATTCAGGTACGCATATACATCCATCCATCATGCTTCATGCCTTCAACTTTTGTCTCACGTATAGATGCGTAGAGAATGACATGTCATTGTTCAGTAGAACACTAGAACTTGCTTATCAACATGAACGTGCAAATAAGAAATTCTCACCGCTTAATAATTAACCAGAGCTTAATTGATTTGCCAAGCAATATCATGTGCTTATTAGTTGCAAGCTGTATTGGTTTGCTCTGCTGCCATGTTAATTCTTTGTTTCCCCTTTGTGTTAACCACCTTGTGCTGTTGTACAGAAACTTTATTGAGAAATTGTTAGTTAACACTAGGATCAGTAACCACCTTGTGCATTCTAGGATCAGTATTCAGTTATTTTGTACTGCTTTCTTCAAGGTTCAGGGTCTAGGCATATGGCTCACTGTTCGTTCTAGTTCCTGTTATGTTACAGCTGCTTATCTTACTAATATATGTACTATTTGTCTTATGTTCTTGTCTATCTTCAGTCAGTGCCTCCAGTGTGGTCGACGGCGAGTGCATCGGGGATTCGGGGTCGTCTTCAAAAAGGACAAGACCAGGGCCTCCAATGGATCAGTCAGTGCTCCACTGTTCCTCTTCTTCCTAACCATTTCCTGTCTGCCTGCTGTCACATGCAATGGCTACTTGTCGCCTCCTTCTTAATTAGTACACATGGAGCTTAAACCAATTGTATCTGGAATTCAGTTGTAAGAAAGTGTCTAATCTGAAACAAGGCATGGGTGGGAATTCATTTGGGCTAGAGTACACTGCAATATGTTTCTTGTATGCTTTAGCCACTGTTAGATTACAGTACTACTACTAGTCTATATATGCAACTTGTCTACAGTAAAATTATTTGACTTGTTAAAACTGCCACACATAGTACTGCTACTAGTCTATATATGCAACCAGTACCTATGTTTCTCAATATAAAGACGTTTTGGTAGTTTAAATAATGGATGGAGTGATAGTTACAGTAGGTTTGAATCCCAATTTTTCTGTGGTAGCACAACAACTGTTGTGTCGCTCCTTATGTTAGCCATGTTATTCTTCTGACCTGGTCGTACAGACACCTATGGTGCATAGCTAGCTGGCTATAGCTTCATCCTGCTGGCCTTTTTTGGACATTGTGCCGTTGGTTCTCATTTCACCTCATTTTATTGGTATATACCTGCAGAATTGTGCTCTGTTGGTTCTCATTTTACCTCGTTTTATTGGTATATATTCCTGCAGGCGGAGCATGCAGCGGGTGGGGGAGAAAAATCAGGCGATGGCCAGCAAGTCAAGGCCGTCACAACGGCCGGCATGCACCACAAGGAGGATGATGGCCTCTTCACCTACTCCGGCCCCGTCCTCCCCGACTCCTGGTCGTGCCCCTGTGCACGATAGCGCCCTCACTCTTCTACTTCTACTACCTACTGTTGATGTTGTGCTGCTATTTATGATGGTAGTATGCTGATGATGATGTTGTTGATGCCATGCTTTTTGTCTTGTCATGCACTTAAATTAATTGGTAGCATTAGATGCAAATTTCCCATCATCCTTTAGCTGCACTAGTCTTGTGTATTTGGCAGGCAGATGCATATCTATAGCTCTTCCTTTTTTTTGATAATTCACTCATCTGTAGCAGTCACATATCTGTCCTCGTAACATCTGCTTGATCAATGTTGTTTTGTTCTCATATAGAATGTCCATTTGTTGCTGTCTATCTGCTTGCTGGCTGTGCATCCAAGTGTGGGATGTTGTTGGTGATCCTCCGTAGATTTACAGTGTTAGTTTTTCCTTCTATTCTAGTAGACCCGATTGAGCTGGATTGTTCAGCTAGGGTGGGTGCGCACATCAAATGCCAACTGTCGGTCATCCACCGTGGGTTTGTTTTCTTCACTTCTGCAACAATACACCAAGTGAATCATGCGTCCACTTGGAAGTAGACCCATTACATCATGAGTGGTGGATCATTGGTCGTTTAAAATGGTTTCTTAAGAGTGCTGACTTATTATTCAGTGAATTTTCTCTGATGTGTCTAAAATGTTGTCTTTGTGCCTACTTCATTGTTGTCATTCCTATAGTGTGCTTTTTCAGTTTCATTTTACTGCATAGTCACTGTAAAACTTGTAGGTATTACAGTGGAATACCTAAGATTTTTTTAGGGAGTTACACTGTAAATAACCCATTTTATACATTGTATAAACTGTAGGTATTTACAGTGGAATTCCTCTATTTTTTCACCGTATATCCTCAATTTCTATTACAATGTAAAGTCCCACATTTATCATACTCCATGCTTTATCTCTAATTTCCTGGTCTTCTGACATTGTAAATTGCAGCTACATTAACGCCCTTATTTTCTTGTGTATTTCCAATGCTTTTTAACTCTGTATTTCCTGTTGGTTTATTGTTTTTACCCTGATCTAAATATATTTCAGTGTTGCTTTCAGTCTGTTAGAACCTGATGATTCCAGTTTTTTACTAGATTCTTTGATGTTTTCTGTAGACAAATTCATCGAAAAGGTGTCTGTACATCAGAAGGGTGAGCACAAGGAGTAGGAGAGTGTTGGCGTTTTGTAAAACCTAATGATCATGCTTTTGTACATCAGAAGTAGCAGCAGTAGGGGAAGGGTTATCTGGGAATTTAATGTATCTTCTATCTTTTTGTGAATGAAATAGTAATTATGTATGTGATTTAATGTATTTTCTCTCTGAATTTCATGTATGTTTCAGAACTACAATTTCTGTTTCATATGAAATAGTAATTATGTATGTGATTTGAAAATGTGTGCAATGGAAACATGACTCATGCAACCCACTTATCAAAATAATTTGAGCACATTTGAAATTTCTGACGCGTTAGACCAGTGTATGATATTATGATATTTGGGACAAATGTAAAACAGTGGAAAATAAAATGACAAAAAATAAAAGATCATACGCTGTAAAAGGCCGCATCTAGAAATAAAAAGGCTGAATTGCTGGGCCAGGCCCATGTAGCTAGCAAAAATTAATAGGAAAAATATACATTAAAAAGGCCGAATTGTTGGGCTAGGCCCATGTAGAAAATCGAATTGGACCGGGCTGAATCTTGTGCCACGTCAGATTGCCACGCTGGATGCCTACATGGCCTGGGGAGGTTGCTAGTGACCAAAACGCCACAGTAGACATATTTTGGTCATAAACGTCTTCGACCATTCCAGAAGAAAGGTCGCTATAGTCAGTTTATGGCAGCCAGCTTTTGACCTTATGTTTTTGGTCACAAAAAGGTCACAAATGGAAATTTGTGACCATTCAGTGACCAATAGTGGTGGTCACAAGCTGACATATTTCTTGTAGTGGGAGATCGTCGTCTCCTGGCTACGCCGACGGCGACGCGCACGGTGGGTTCAACCCAAACGTGACCTTCCCCCATGGCCACCCCGCGACGCGCACACCCTCGCCTGCCTTCGTCGGTGTGCAGTACCCTCCATACAACTACTCGCCGCCCGCCTACGCGTCGACACCGACGCCCCATCTCCGCCGTGGACCGCTGCCCTTCTCGCACCTCGGCGACACCGACGACACAGGAGTCGACATGGACGACATCATCGTGACAGGATCGACCACGGCCGCCGCGTCTCCCGGGTTCGCCCCCCAGGACGAGGTAGTGGATCTCAGCGGCGACATGGAGGCCGAGCTCGGCTACGTCTACGGCGAGGACGCGCACGAAGCGCAGGAACCCGAGGAGGAGGAGGAGGACGAGGAGGAGGAGCCGGCTCCTGAGCCGACGAAGGGGCGCCAGAAGAAGAAGCGGGTGGCTAGGCCAGGCGAACCGCGCATCAAGTGGACGTCCAAGGAGGAGGAATGCCTCGCCGAAGCATGGAAAGTCGTCTGCCTCGACCCAACCACCGGCACGAACCAGAGCTTCGAGACGTACTGGGACCGCATCAAGGCCGAGTTCGACGAGCGGAAGCTCGTCGACCCCTACTTCAAAGGCGTCTACATGCAGCGAGGCTCCAAGGCGATGGCGAACCATTGGGGGCGTATCCAGGGGGCGTGCAACAAATGGCATGGAATCGTCGAGGAGGTTGCGGCTCGCCCGGAGAGCGGCGCCAGCATTGAGGCTCAGGTACGCACGCCGTTCGCCCGCATCTCTTCGTCGTCTACGCCCGCCGCCTGCCAACTGTTTGTTCCTCCGTGCAGTTGCTGCGCATGTTCACCATGTATCGACGCGACAACCTCGACGCCGAATTCAAGTTCCTCCACGTCTACAAGCGCATTGACAAGTGCGAGAAGTGGGCGGAAGTCCAACGTACCCTCGACAAGGCCAAGGAGACATACAAGCCGGACGCGACGACTCCGGGCGCGTCAGAGGGGCGGCCGGACGGCCACAAATTGGCAAAGAAGGGGAAAAACGCCGATGCGGCAACCGCGCGAGTGCAGGAGTCCATCGAGCATTGCCTCGCCGACGCCCAGGCCTGGGCCGTCCTACGTGAAGAGAAGACCGAGGCGCGGTGGTCGTCGCTGATGACGAACAACGCCATCAAGCTCGACCTGCTCCGGACCAACGTCGACCTGCTCCGGACGAACGTCACCGCGAAGAAGAGGAACACCGACATGGCTTTTCTGATGGGCGGGGCGGACATGCTCCAGAGCAACGACGAGCAGCTCAGGGCCTGGTACATGGCGGAGCGCGGCCTCATCCCGAACCAGATGCAGACGGCAACGCCGACGACGCCGACGAAGCCAGCTCCCGCGCCCACGGCCACACGGATGCCATGCCCGAACGACACCTCTACATCGCCGCCCAGCCGTACCGAAGCCGCGCCGACACAGCCCAGCACCGAAGCAGCTCCGACACCGCCGAGCCCGCGCACGCCGACTCCGCCAATGCCTGGAGCCGACCCCGCCGAGTGATTCGTTGCGCACGCGAACTTGCGGCGTGCGGTGCTCTGTTTTTTGTAACGCTAGACTACGTCCGATCGCCAGATTTATGGCGTCTTTTGTGAGCGGGAACGACCTAGTTCAAATTTTCCGCATCCTGGAGCCGGCGCTTGGGGACATGACTGGGAGCTAGGTCGCCCCCAGGGGCCGAACTAGCGCCGGCACGCCCCCAGGCCGCTCTATTTAGACGCCCTGGGGGGCCGAACGGCTGGAGATGCCCTTAGCGCACGTTCCAACCTCAACTTTGAGCGACCGTTCGCTGTGGGAGATAGCCACGCGAACAGGGGAACATAGAGCCCCCCCTCACCCAGCCGCGAGCCTCCACTGTTGCACCTTGCTGTTGCTCCTACATCGAGCTCTCCGCGTCCACAGCTGCACCAATGCCACGAGCCTGCTGCAGCTTCCTCAAGCCCTCCGCCTCCACATCCAAAAAAAAACCGCCAAGGGTTATGCCATGGAGAAGGATGTGAAGGGTTGAAGGGTTTCGAGATCTTCTAGTGGACCACCATGGGGATCTTGATGATCTCCCTACTCAGGTTCTGCTTCTTCAAGGTGGCGGCCTTCTTGGCTCGCCGTCGTGGCAGTGGCGGAGCCAGGAATTTCTTGCTCGGTATTCCTTGGTATTCATTTGTGCAATACAATAGCAATATGGCAACAAATATGTAGCAAGCTAGAAGTAGTATACCAATGAATCAACAATTCTTTGGTATTCCATGGAAGTCCAGGGAAGACCCCTGGCCCCGCCACTACATCGTGCGGCACTAGAGACAGGGTGCAGTTGGAGGTAATCGCCGGCCACTGTCTGGCAGTGTTCATGTGGACGAGAGACATACTCGTCTGCTAGTGTCTGGAGACCAGAGGAACAGAGATTTCACATCAGTTAGGTGGATCCTATCAGCCAAATTTTGCATCAGGATATGTCAGCTGATTTCGCATCAGATCAGTGGATCAGTGCTGTCAAGCTTGGTGGATGGTTTTATTTGTAGTTGCAAGTAGCATAGTGAGTGCTTTGTCCTTGGATAATGAATACTGAATAAATATAGCGTGGTGAAGTGTGTGTGTGGGGGAGGGGGGGGGCAATGCCCCCCTATCCAGCCCCATAATATCATTCTCACAAATTCGGAATACACAAGTATGAAACTACTACATTCTCAGAGGTTATTGTCCAATTCGTGCTATACTGATTTTGTGCATCAGGAGCCTCCTCCATCGAGCGACACACCTCACCCATGCTCGACCATCATGGCGTTTCCGGCTTCGACCCGCCCTCTATCGGCACGTCCATGGCGCCTCCTCCATCGAGCAATGGGACACACCTGCAGCCATCCTAGAAGCCTCCTTCTTCGTCGACTCTCCACTGTACCAGGAGCCTCCCAAGGATTACGCCATAGAGAAGATTGTGAAGGGTTTCGAGATCTTATGGTGGACCATTGTGGGGGTTTTTGATGACCTCCCTCCTCGGATTCTGCTTTTTCAAGGCGGCAACCTTCTTGGCTCGCCACCGTGGGGGACTGGAGACAAGGGAGCACTTGGAGGTGATCATTGGTCACACGCCTGACAATGTTCAGGTTGGTGAGGAACAGGCTCCCCTGCTGGTGTTTGGAGAATAAAGTAACAGGGATTTTGCATCAGTTCAGTGGATCAATGCTAGTGGCTTGGTGGATGATTTTATTTGTAGCTTCTTTGCATGGTAACGATTTTATTTTTAGTTGCAAGTAGCGTAGAGAGTGCTTTGTCCCTGGATACATGTACTCAACCATAAACAAATACTCTCCCTGTTCTATAATGCAGTGCATATAAATTTTCTAAAAAGTCAAACTTTGACTAAGTTTATAGAGGAAAATATTTATATATACAATACCAAATATATATATTACAAAAATATATCTTGTGATGTATCTAATGATATGTATTTGGTGTTCTAGATGTGTATGTTTTTGTCTACAAACTTGGTCAAAGTTAATAAAGTTTGACTCTCCCAAAATTCTATACACACTACATTGTGGAATGGAAGGAGTACTGAATAAATATAACGTGGTGAAGTGCGGGAAGTGCGGGAGGGGGGGGGGGAATGCCCCCCTATCCAGCCCCATAATATCATTCTCACAAACTCGGAATACATGATTATGACATTACTACGTTCTCATAGGTTATTGCCTAATTCGCGCAATATTGTTTTTCTGCATGAGGAGTCTCCTCCATCGAGCGACGGGATACACCGCTACTGTACTAATGCAGTAGTGCCTCCGCCATCGAGCCATGGGACATACCTGCAGCCGCCCCAGAAGCCTCCTTCCTCGACCTCTCCACTGTACTAGGAGCCTCCTTCTTCCTTGACCTCTCCGCCTCCACAACCAAAGAAATCCCTCAAGAATTACGTAAAGGAGAAAATTGAGAAGGCTTTGGAGATCTTCGAGTACGTTACTGTGGGGATTTTTGTCATCTCCCTCGTCGGCTTCATTTTCTTCAAGGCGGCGGCATTCGTCGCTCACCGCCGTGGGGCAATGCAGATGGCTGCCAGGTTGGAGGTGATCGTCGGGCTGTCACATCATCTTCAAGTGTCAGCATGGTGGATGACTAATTTGTAGCAGCAAGTACCCTAGTGGGCTTTTTGAATCATCTTCATCTTCGATCTTAATTTTTGTTGAATGATCTGGTGTTGAATATATCATTTTTTATGGTTTCGATCTTATCCTCTTGACTATCCTTTCAAGTCATCCGTTTAGCGATGTCTTGGTTTGAACTGCAGAAGATTCTCTTTCAATTTGGACTTAGCAGTAATGCATATTTTATTATTCTTAAGTTGTATGCACAAGAAAACATTATTCTCATAGATTCGGAATACACAATTTTGACACTACTACGTTCTCACATGTTATTGTTTAATTCGTGTAGTACTATTTTCATTCTCACATGTTGTTACGCAAGCGAGGACTTGGGATAAGAAAACATCGATTGTACGTTTGCAATCTGATAATTCAATTATTCTCTTATAGTCTTACACCTACTATTTATTTATTATACTTCCTTTGTAAACTAATGTAAGAAGTTTTAGGCGAAAATGCATAGAAGCACCCCGCGGCTACCTCCCCTAGTATCCCACCATTCAATATGCATACAGATCTGCGCTATTTTTTTAAATAATACATTTTTTATTAATTTGCACAAATATTATGCCCGATAAATAATTTTCAAAAATAATACATCGTCGGCCCGCTGCTGGCCGACTGGACCTAGTCGGCCCACAGCAGGCCGACTGAGGCCCTATCGGCTTGCTGCTGACTGATTGGCCTAATTGGTCAGCTGTGGGTCAACTGGTGCATGCCTCTATTCTTGCCCCGTCCGATCCTCGCTTATGTCACGGGACGCCACTTCCCGCCAAATTTTTTTGCTTTGCTCGTTCCCGCCATATTTTCCCGCTTTGCTCGTTCTCGCAAAAAATTTCCGCTTTGCTCGTTCCCGCTTTGTAATTCCCGACATATTTTCCCGCTCTCTAGTTCCCGCCAGTATCTCCCGCCATAAGTTTCCGCTACCGAGTCCCCGCCTTTTTTTGTGTTCTCAACCTATAAAACACCTTTGGCACTAACATTGGTAAGCATTGTAGCGTAGTCTCGTCAAGATGTCCGGATATCCTTCTGATCGTAGTTTTCACACTGGTATATCCGAATGTCTTTTCAGTTTAGCCGCTGATTTCAAGGTTGACAACATATTAGTTCCGTGGGAAGAACTCATCAGTAGTGACACCCTACTGAATGAGCTGGCTCACGCATTAAGTAGGTGTGGGTGGCCTTCCAGGACCTTTGAGGAGATACGGAAAGAACTTCTGAGGTTGCATGAAAGTTACCTAAAGTGTGGAAGGTACCTTAACTTTGAAGCAGAACATACTTATTTATGGAGGCCGCTCCCTGTCGGCCAGTAGCTGGCTGACTGGGGCGCTCGTGACCCAGCCCGCGCCGACAGCAGCGTAGCGACGTGGTTCGGCCAGTAGTCGGCCTGCACGTGGCCGAGTGGCCACCTGTCGGCCTGCAGTTGGCTGATAAGGGTCTGTCGGCCCGCTGCTGGCTGACCAGGCTTAGTCGGCTTGCTGCTGGCTGATTGGGTAATATTTTCGTAAACAAAAATATCAGCATAATATTTGTGCAAATTAATAAAAAAATTATTTTAAAAAATTAGCCAGATCTGCACTGCTATATTACCATGGTTGTATTCTTTGCTATAGTTCGTTCTATGTGTTCTTGTATTTTTTTCTTGTATAAATAGTACAGGGAGGTATTCCCTCCATAGACTGCCCCCCTTGTGGCCCACCCCACGCTCATGTGCCAACCCCCATCAACCAATAACGACATCATCATTAACTCGTGACTCACATGCATATAGATTTTGTAAAACCTAGAGTTTAGAATCATGCAACACATCTAATATTCAGTTTGTACCAAATATTAAACTGCAATATTATTTCACCTTTACAAATAACTTTCACAAGTTTATGTTTTTGTACCAGTTTTAAAACAGTAATATCATTTCAACTTTTAAAAAAATTAAGTTTAATGCATTTAAATAATTTCCAAGATTTAGTAAATGGGAAATCAAATTATTGGATGAAGTTATGTGTCTTCTATGAAAACTGAGAATCTCATCATTTGGTAACTAAAATAAATACTATGGATTTCATGGTTGTTAAATCCGGCTCCAACGTTTTTTACAAAGAAAGTTGCCATTCAAAAAGAAAAAACAAAAAAAACTGAAACTTATCATCCGAAAAGAAGGTTGTCATGCTTGACAACTAAAGTTGTCATCTGCGAACCAACCTGTGGTTGGATGGTTAGAGGGACAGTGGTATCCCCAGCGCACCAGGGTTAGTCCTAGTGCTCGCATTTTTCCTGAATTTATTTCAGAATTTCTGGCGATGTGTTTTCAGTGAGAGGAGGCGTTCCCGTCGACGATGAGGCGACTGCGGTAGTTGTCATCCTCGCGTCACTAAACTTGTCATAAAAAACTTTCGGATTTGTGTTCGTGCCACACATGTGGCACGTACTAGGATCCTAAAAATTTGAAATAAAAAAGATTGAGAATTCCAACATCGTAATTCTTGAAAAACTCATGGTAAAAATTCCACGAAACTATGTCTTTCTATTTTTCTTATTTCTAGTGAAAACCTGAGAAGTTCGTGGTAATAATTCTAGAAAAATTACATATTCTAGTCTCAAGACTTTCCCTCCTATAAAAAGATATGTTATTACTGGCGTTGCCTGTTGATTTATCAGTGAAATTGCATGTAACCGTATATCTTCATGGTTGACGACCCACAAGTATAGGGGATCAACTGTAACTCTTTTCGATAAGTAAGAGTGTCGAACCCAACAAGAAGCCGAAGGAAATGACAAGTGGTTTTTAGCAGGGTAATGTCTGCAAGTGCTGAAATAATAAGTAGCAGAGTAGTTTGATAGCAAGATAATTTGTAACGAGCAAGTAACGATAGTAGTAACGAAAGTGCAGCAAGGTAGTCCAATCCTTTTGAAGCAAAGGACAGGCCAAAACAGTCTCTTATGATAAGCAAAGTGTTCTTGAGGGTACACGGGAATTTCATCTAGTCACTTTCACCATGTTGGTTTAATTCGCGTTCGGTACTTTGATAATTTGATATGTGGGTGGACCGGTGGTTAGGCGATGTTCTTACTTGAAAAAACCTCCTACTTATGGTTAAGCCTCCCGCAACCATCCGCAACTACGAGAAAAGTATTAAGAATAAATTCTAATCATAGCATTAAACTTTTGGATCCAATCGGCCCCTTACGAAATAGCGCATAAACTGGGGTTTAAGCTTCTGTCACTCTCGCAACCCATCGTCTAATTGCTACTCCACAATACATTCTCTTAGGTCCAAATATGGTCAAGTGTCATGTAGTCGACGTTCGCATGACACCACTAAGGGAATCACAAACATACATACTATCAAAATATCGAACACATATCAAGTTCACATGATTACTTGCAACATGATTTCTCCTGTGACCTCAAGAACAAAAGTAACTACTCACAAATAATAATCATGCTTAATATCATATGGGTATTAAATAGCATATTGGATCTGAACATATAATCTTCCACCAAATAAACCATATAGTAATCAACACTACTAGTCACCCACAAGCACCAATCTATAGTTCCGGTAACAAGATTGAACACAAAAGATGAACTAGGGTTTGGGATGAGATGGTGCTGTTGAAGATGTTGATGGAGATTTCCCTCACAAGATGGGAGAGTTGTTGGTGGTGATGATGATGATTTCCCCCGCCGGGAGGGAAATTCCCTCGGCGGAATCGCTCCGCTGGAGGGCAAAAGTGCTCCTGCCCAAGTTCCGCCTCGAGACGGCGGCCCTCCGTCCCGAAAGTCCTCTCCTTATTTTTTTTTCTAGATCAAAATGACCTATATACCAGAATATGGGCATCGGAGGTAGGCCTGGGTGAGCACAACCCACCAACACAGATGGCCGCAGATGTAGACCCCGCATAACGGACCTGTAAAAAGGATATTCGTGGAATATGCTCTTTTACGGGTCGGCTTTGCGGGGTCTGGTCTGGCGTCGCTCCTCCTGGTCTGGAAAACCTAAATTTGCACCTTAATTTGATCCAACATAATGCATTTCTTTGGTTTTTCAACAACATTGGATACAACCTTGCCGGGGCTGTGAGATGCTCCCCGACCATTCCATCACTCGGCTCAGCCACCGGCGGTCGGAAAAGCCAAATCCGGCGGCCCGCGATGAAGGGCCACAGATCTGCAACTTTCTGGCCCGCCGACACAGGAGGGGGGCGGAGGGCGACCTCATGCGTGTGGCGGCCTTTCAGCGTGCTCTCGCTGGCTACTTTCGCCAGAATATTGGGCGGCGGCCCGGCGGCGGGGCCACGGGAGGTGGTTGGTGGGGAAAAGCGCGGGCTGAAATGTCCTCCCCACCAACTGCTCCCGCTATATGCAGGGCACCGCAGGGGCGAGGGGGAAACCCGCGTATTCGCGGGTTGGGGCCGAGTGAAAGGATCGACATAGTTGACTAGAGGGGGGGGTGAATAGGCAACTAACAATTTTTAGCTTTTCTTTACCAATTTAAACTTTGCATCAAAGTAGGTTGTCTAGATATGCAACTAGTTGAGCAACCTATATGATGTCACAACAATAAGTACATAAGCAAGCAAGGGATGTAACATAAGATGAGCTTGCATGAGTAAAGGGATGAGATAACCAAGAGTGGAGCCGGTGAAGACGAGGATGTGTTACCGAAGTTCCTTCTCTTTGAGAGGAAGTACGTTTCCGCTGGAGCGGTGTGGAGGCACAATGGTCCCCAAGAATCCACTAGGGCCACCGTATTCTCCTCACGCCCTCACACAATGCGAGATGCCGTGATTCCACTATTGGTGCCCTTGAAGGCAGCGACCGAACATTTACAAACAAGGTTTTGGCAATCTCCATAACTTAATTGGAGGCTCCCAACAACACCACGAAGATTCACCACAATGGAGTATGGCTCCGCGATGACCTCAACCGTCTAGGGTGTTCAAACACCCAAGAGTAACAAGATCCGTGAGGGATTAGTGGGGGGAATCAAATTTCTCTTGGTGGATGTGTAGATTGAGGCCTTCTCAACCAATCCCTAGGAGATCAACAAGTTTGATTGGCAAGGGAGAGAGATCGGGCGAAAATGGAGCTTAGAGAAACAATGGAGCTTGGGGGTTGAAGAGGTAAGTCAACTCGGAGAAGAAGACTCCCCTTTTATAGTGGAAGAACAAATCCAACTGTTATCCACCAACTCAGCCTGCGATGCACGGTACTACCGCACCAGAGACGCGGTACTACCGCCAGGGCCCGCGGTACTACCGCAAGGCACTGCAGTACTACCGCCCACGCAGCAGTATCCAAAACAGCCCTAATGCGATGAAGCAGAGGGCGGTAGAACCGCTGGCGCGGTACTACCACTCCCCTTGCGGTACTACCGCAAGGCAGGGATAGTCCAGATTTGGGAAGGCACGGACATATAAAAATACATCTGTGGCAACTTCCGCTGAGTTTAGATTTATGCAAAAATCTGACACGGTAGTACCGCAAGCCAGGAGCGGTACTACCACGTAGGGCGCAGATGTAAAAAATTACATCCGCCCCTACTTCCGCTCGTGCTTCTGAGCCAGACCTGAGGCCACGGTACTACTGCGTCAGAGAAGCGATACTACCGTGTGCACCTGCGGTACTACCGCGCCCATGGCCGGTACTACCGCAGGGGCCTGCGGTACTACGGCTCTGAGGAGCAGTACTACCGCATGCCCCAGTTCAGCATCACTAGAAGTCTTTCCTTTTGCAGAGATTCAGAGAAATGAAGGATGCCCCAAAGAGCCAAAGGAAAGGTGGTGCAAAAGGAACAGACGTGTACGTGTTGATTCCACCCAAACATCTCCAACACGGACCCCCTCTTAATAGTACGACTTTCCTACGACTCAAACCACCGAAAAGAAACATAGAGAAACGTCATCTTCAATAGTCTTCGAGGGGCACCAAATCGTCTTGTGCCTAGACATGATATATTTGAAATGCTTAATGCACACGATTAGTCCGCAAAAGCATTGTCATCAATCACCAAAAGTACTAAGGGATAAATATGCCCTTACAATCTCCCCCTTTTTGGTGGATTGATGACAATATGGGATTTGCACATAGGAATATAAATAAAGCATAGGAAAACCCAAGATATGTAAAATATAGATGCCCCCCCTAGATGTGTGCACTCTGGAGATGTGCTTTGGACTGCATGACACACATACTAGGATCAACACTCCCCCTATATTTTATAGATGAGGCAAATCTTGCAAAGGAGTAACTAATACTAACAGAGAGGCAAGATAATACATATGAGCATAAATTAACTAGCACAACATAGCATAAGCTCACGAGCTACTAAGCAGGAAAGACAATAAGATACGATAGAGTGCATATGTCTTACACCATATGATAAGGGAACACTGTAGGAAATATGCCCTAGAGGCAATAATAAATTGGTTATTATTATATTTCCTTGTTCATGATAATCGTTTATTATCCATGCTAGAATTGTATTGATAGGAAACTCAGATACATGTGTGGATACATAGACAACACCATGTCCCTAGTAAGCCTCTAGTTGACTAGCTCGTTGATCAATAGATGGTTACGGTTTCCTGATCATGGACATTGGATGTCGTTGATAACGGGATCACATCATTAGGAGAATGATGTGATGGACAAGACCCAATCCTAAGCCTAGCACAAGATCATGTAGTTCGTATGCTAAAGCTTTTCTAATGTCAAGTATCATTTCCTTAGACCATGAGATTGTGCAACTCCCGGATACCGTAGGAGTGCTTTGGGTGTGCCAAATGTCACAACGTAACTGGGTGGCTATAAAGGTACACTACAGGTATCTCCAAAAGTGTCTATTGGGTTGGCACGAATCGAGACTGGGATTTGTCACTCCGTGTAAACGGAGAGGTATCTCTGGGCCCACTCGGTAGGACATCATCATAATGTGCACAATGTGATCAAGGAGTTGATCAGGGGATGATGTGTTACGGAACGAGTAAAGAGACTTGCCGGTAACGAGATTGAACAAGGTATCGGGAGATACCGACGATCGAATCTCGGGCAAGTATCGTACCGCTAGACAAAGGGAATTGTATACGGGATTGATTAATCCTTGACATCGTGGTTCATCCGATGAGATCATCGTGGGCATGTGGGAGCCAACATGGGTATCCAGATCCCGCTGTTGGTTATTGACCGGAGAGTTGTCTCGGCCATGTCTGCATGACTCCCGAACCCGTAGGGTCTACACACTTAAGGTTCGATGACGCTAGGGTTATAGGGAAAGTATGTACGCGGTTACCGAATGTTGTTCGGAGTCCCGGATGAGATCCCGGACGTCACGAGGAGTTCCGGAATGGTCCGAGGTAAAGATTGATATATAGGAAGTATGGTTTTGGCCACCGGAAGTGTTCCGGGCATCACCGGTAGTGTACCGGGGGGACCACCGGAGGGGTCCGGGGGTCCACCAGGTGGGGCCACCAGCCCCGGAGGCCTACATGGGCCAATAGTGGGAAGGGACCAGCCCCTAGGTGGGCTGGGGCGCCTCCCACCAAGTCCCAAGGCGTCTCCAAGAGGGGAAGGGGGCAAACCCTAGGCTCAGATGGGCCTAAGGCCCACCTAGTGGTGCGCCCCCCTCTCTCCCCCCTTGGCCGCCCCCTAGATGGGATCTAGGGCTGGCCGCCACCCCTAGGGAGGGAACCCTAGGTGGGGGCGCAGCCCCTCCCCTCCCCCTATATATACTTGAGGTTTGGGGCTGCCCAACACATGTGATTTTCTCTCCCTGTTGGCGCAGCCCTACCCTTCTCCCTCCTCGTCTCTCGTAGTGCTTGGCGAAGCCCTGCTGGAGTCCCGTGCTCCTCCACCACCACCACGCCGTTGTGCTACTGCCGGATGGAGTCTTCCCAACCTCTCCTTCTCCCCTTGCTGGATCAAGGCGTAGGAGACGTCACCGGGCTGTACGTGTGTTGAACACGGAGGTGCCGTCCGTTCGGCACTAGGATCATCAGTGATTTGGATCACGACGAGTACGACTCCATCAACCGTTCACTTGAACGTTTCCGCTTAGCGATCTACAAGGGTATGTAGATGCACTCTCCTTCCCCTCATTGCTAGATTACTCCATAGATTGATCTTGGTGATGCGTAGAAAATTTTGAATTTCTGCTACGTTCCCCAACAGTGGCATCATGAGCTAGGTCTATGCGTAGTTACTATGCACGAGTAGAACACAAAGTAGTTGTGGGCGTCGATATTGTCAATTATCTTGCCGTTACTAGTCTTATCTTGATTCGGCGGCATCGTGGGATGAAGCGGCCCGGACCAACCTTACACGTACGCTTACGTGAGACCGGTTCCACCGACTGACATGCACTAGTTGCATAAGGTGGCTGGCGGGTGTCTGTCTCTCCCACTTTAGTCGGATCGGATTCGATGAACAGGGTCCTTATGAAGGGTAAATGGAAATTGGCAATTCACGTTGTGGTTTTGGCGTAGGTAAGAAACGTTCTTGCTAGCAACCTATAGCAGCCACATAAAAACTTGCAACAACAATTAGAGGACGTCTAACTTGTTTTTGCAGCATATGCCTTGTGATGTGATATGGCCAAAAGGATGTGATGAATGATATATGTGATGTATGAGATTGATCATGTTCTTGTAATAGGAATCACGACTTGCATGTCGATGAGTATGACAACCGGCAGGAGCCATAGGAGTTGTCTTAATTTATTTATGACCTGCGTGTCAACATAAACGTCATGTAATTACTTTACTGTATAAGCGTTAGCCATAGTAGTAGAAGTAATAGATGATGAGACAACTTCAAGAAGAAACGATGATGGAGATCATGATGATGGAGATCATGGTGTCATGCCGGTGACAACGATGATCATGGAGCCCCGAAGATGGAGATCAAGATGAGCAAAATGATATTGGCCATATCATGTCACTATTTGATTGCATGTGATGTTTATCATGTTTTACATCTTATTTGCTTAGAACGACAGTAGCTTAAATAAGATGATCCCTCATTAAAATTTCAAGAAAGTGTTCCCCCTAACTGCGCACCGTTGCGAAGGTTCGTTGTTTCGAAGCACCACGTGATGATCGGGTGTGATAGATTCTAACGTTCAAATACAACGGGTGTTGACGAGCCTAGCATGTACAGACATGGCCTCGGGACACATGCGAAACACTTAGGTTGACTTGACGAGCCTAGCATGTACAGACATGGCCTCGGAACACGGAAGACCGAAAGGTCGAACATGAGTCGTATGGAAGATACGATCAACATGAAGATCTTCACCGATGATGACTAGTCCATCTCACGTGATGATCATACACGACCTAGTTGACTCGGATCATGTAATCACTTAGACGACTAGAGGGATGTCTATCTGAGTGGGAGTTCATAAGATGAACTTAATTATCCTGAACATAGTCAAAAGGTCTTCGCAAATCATGTCGTAGCTCGCGCTTCAGTTCTACTGTTTAGATATGTTCCTAGAGAAAATTTAGTTGAAAGATGATAGTAGCAATTATGCGAACTAGGTTCGTAAACTGAGGATTGTCCTCATTGCTTCATAGAAGGCTTATGTCCTTAATGCACCACTCAGTGTGCTGAGCCTCGAATGTCGTCTGTGGATGTTGCGAACATCTGACATACACATTTTGATAACTACGTGATAGTTCAGTTAAACGGTTTAGAGTTGAGGTACCGAAGACGTTTTGAAACGTCGCGAAACATATGAGATGTTTCGAGGGCTGAAATTGGGATTTCAGGCTCGTGCCCACGTCAAGAGGTATAAGATCTCCGACGATTTTCTTAGCCTGCAAACTAAGGGAGAAAGCTCAATTGTTGAGCTTGTGCTCAGATTGTCTGAGTACAACAATCATTTGAATCGAGTGGGAGTTGATCTTCCAGATGAGATAGTGATGTTTCTCCGAAGTCATTACCACCAAGCTGCTAGAGCTTCGTGATGAACTATAATATATCAGGGACATATATGATGATCCTTGAGATATTCGCGATGTTTGACACCACAAAAGTAGAAATCAAGGAGCATCAATTTTTGATGGTTGGTGAAACCACTAGTTTCAAGAAGGGCAAGGGCAAAAAGGGATACTTCATGAAACGGCAAATCAGCTGCTGCTCTAGTGAAGAAACCCAAGGTTGAACCCAAACCCGAGACTAAGTGCTTCTGTAATAAGGGGAACAGCCACTGGAGCAGAATTACCCTAGATACTTGGTAGATGAGAAGGCTGGCAAGGTCGATAGAAGTATATTGGATATACATTGTGTTAATGTGTACTTTACTAGTACTCCTAGCAGCACCATGGTATTAGATACCGGTTCGGTTGCTAAATGTTAGTAAACTCGAAATAAAAGGCTGCAGAGTAAACGGAGACTAGCTAAAGGTGAGCTGGCAATATGTGTTGGAAGTTTTTCCAAGCTTGATGTGATCAAGCATCGCACGCTCCCTCTACCATCGAGATTGGTGTTTGCTTTGAGCATAGACATGATCGGATTATGTCTATCGCAATATGGTTATTCATTTAAGGTGAATAATGGTTACTCTGTTTATTTGAATAATACCTTCAATGGTCTTGCACCTAAAATGAATGGTTTATTGAATCTCGATCGTAGTGATACACATGTTCATGCCAAAAGATATAAGATAGTAATGATAGTACCACCTACTTGTGGCACTGCCACGTAAGTCATATCGGTATAAAACGCATGAAGAAGCTCCATGTTGATGGATCTTTGGGCTCACTCGTTTTGAAAAGTTTGAGACATGCGAACCATGTCTATTGGTGTATATGCATGAAGAAACTCCATGCAAATGGACCGTTTGGACTCACTTGATTTTGAATCACTTGAGACATGCAAATCATACCACATGGGCAAGATGACTGAAAGCCTCGTTTTCAGTAAAATGGAACTAGAAAGCAACTTGTTGGAAGTAATACATTTTGATGTGTGCAGTCCAATGAGTGCTGAGGCGTGTAGTGGATATCGTTATGTTCTTACTTCACAGATGATTTGAGTAGATGTTGAGTATATTTACTTGATGAATCACGAGTCTGAATTATTGAAAGGTTCAAGTAATTTCAGGGTGAAGTTGAAAGATCGTCATGACAAGAGGATAAAATATCTATGATATGATCATAGAGATGAATATCTGAATTACGAGTTTGGCACAGAATTATGACATTGTGGAAATTGTTTCACAACTAGTACAGCCTGAAACACCATAGTATGATGGTGTGTCCGAACATCATAACTGCACCCTATTGGATATGATGCATACCATGATGTCTCTTATCGAATTACCACGATAGTTTATGGGTTAGGCATTAGAGACAACCACATTCACTTTAAATAGGGCACCACGTAATTCCGATGAGATGACACTGTATGAACTATGGTTTAGAGAAACTTAAGCTATCATTTCTTAAAAGTTTGGGGCTGCGACGCTTATGTGAAAAAGTTTCAGGATGATAAGCTCGAACCCAAAGCAGATAAATGCATCTTCATAGGACACCCAAAACAGTTGGGTATACCTCCTGTCTCAGATCCGAAAGCAATAAGGGATTGTTTCTAGAATCAGGTCCTTTCTCGAGGAAAAAGTTTCTCTCGAAAGAATTGAGTGGGAGGATGGTGGAGACTTGATGAGGTTATTGAACCGTCTCTTCAACTAGTGTGTGGCAGGGCACAGGGAGTTGTTCATGTGGCACCTACACCAATTGAAGTGGAAGCTTATGATAGTGATCATGAAACTTCAGATCAAGTCACTACCAAACCTCGTGGGATGACAAGGATGCGTACTACTTCAGAGTGGTACGTAATCCTGTCTTGGAAGTCATGTTGCTAGACAACAATGAACCTACGAGCTATGGAGAAGCGATGGTGGGCCTGTATTCCAAAATGGCTCGAGGCCATATAATCCGAGAGAGGATCCATATATGAAAACAAAGTGTAGACTTTGGAAGAACTACTTGATGGTCGTAAGGCTGTTAGGTACATATGGATTTTTAAAAGGAAGACAGACAATGATGGAAAGTATCACCATTAAGAAAGGTCGACTTGTCGTTAAGATGTTTTTTCCGACAAGTTCAAGGAGTTGACTACGATGAGAATTTCTCACCCGTAGCGATGCTTAAGTCCATCGGAATCATGTTAGCATTAGTTGTAATTTTCGATTATGAAATCTTACAGATGGATGTCAAAACAAGTTTTCTTACCAAGTTTTCGTAAGAAAAGTTGTATGTGATACAATAGAAGGTTTTGTCAATCCTGAAAGATGCTAACAAGTATGCAAAGCTCCAGCAATCCTTCTAAGGACTGGAGTAAGCATCTCGGAGTTGGAATGTATGCTTTGATGAGATGATCAAAGATTTTGGGTGAATGCAAAGTTTATGAGAAACTTGTATTTCCAAAGAAGTGAGTGGGAGCACTATAGAATTTCTGATGAATATATGTTGTTGACATATTGTTGATCAGAAATGACGTAGAATTTCTGGAAAGCATATAGGGTTATTTGGAAAGTGTTTTTCAATGGAAAGCCTGGATTAAGCTACTTGAACATTGAGCATCAAGATCTATAAGGATAGATCAAAACGCTTAATGGTACTTTCAAATGAGCACATACCTTGACATGATCTTGAAGGTGTTCAAGATGGATCAGTCAAAGAAGGAGTTCTTGCCTGAGTTGTAAGGTATGAAGTTAAGACTTAAAGCACGACCACGACAAAAGAAAGAGGAAGGACGAAGGTCGTACCCTATGCTTTTTTCATAGGCTCTATACGGTGTGCCATGCTGAGTACCACACCTGATGTGTACCTTGCCACATATCTGGCAAGAGGGTATAAATGTAATCTAGGAGTAGATCACCAGATAGCGGTCTAAATTATCCTTAGAGGAATAAGGATATGTTTCTCGGTTATGGAGGTGATAAAGAGTTCGACGTAAAGAGTTACATCGATGCAAGCTTAACACCTATCCGGATAGCTCTGAGTAGAGATACCGGATACGTATAATGGAGCAACAATTTAGAATAGCTACAAGTAGAACAGTTATTTGAAATGGCTCCAAATGTAGCGTAGTAGTTGCATCTACAAGATGACATAGAAATTTGCGAAGTACATACGGATCTGAATGTTGCAGACCCGTTGACTGAAACCTCTCTCACAAGCATAACATGATCAAACCCAGAACTCTTTGGGTGTTAGTCACATGGGGATGTGACCTTGAGTGTTAATCACATATCGATGTGAACTAGATTATTGACTCTAGTGCAAGTGGGAGACTGTAGGAAATATGCCCTAGAGGCAATAATAAATTGGTTATTATTATATTTCCTTGTTCATGATAATCGTTTATTATCCATGCTAGAATTGTATTGATAGGAAACTCAGATACATGTGTGGATACATAGACAACACCATGTCCCTAGTAAGCCTCTAGTTGACTAGCTCATTGATCAATAGATGGTTACGGTTTCCTGACCATGGACATTGGATGTCGTTGATAACGGGATCACATCATTAGGAGAATGATGTGATGGGCAAGACCCAATCCTAAGCCTAGCACAAGATCATGTAGTTCGTATGCTAAAGCTTTTCTAATGTCAAGTATCATTTCCTTAGACCATGAGATTTTGCAACTCTCGAATACCGTAGGAGTGCTTTGGGTGTGCCAAACGTCACAACGTAACTGGGTGGCTATAAAGGTACACTACAGGTATCTCCGAAAGTGTCTGTTGGGTTGGCACGAATCGAGACTGGGATTTGTCACTCCGTGTAAACGGAGAGGTATCTCTGGGCCCACTCGGTAGGACATCATCATAATGTGCACAATGTGATCAAGGAGTTGATCACGGGATGATGTGTTACGGAACAAGTAAAGAGACTTGCCGGTAACGAGATTGAACAAGGTATCGGGATACCGACGATCGAATCTCGGGCAAGTATCATACCGCTAGACAAAGGGAATTGTATACGGGATTGATTAAGTCCTTGACATCGTGGTTCATCCGATGAGATCATCGTGGAGCATGTGGGAGACAACATGGGTATCCAGATCCCACTGTTGGTTATTGACCGGAGAGCTGTCTCGGCCATGTCTGCGTGACTTCTGAACCCGTAGGGTCTACACACTTAAGGTTCGATGACACTAGGGTTATAGGGAAAGTATGTACACGGTTACCGAATGTTTTTCGGAGTCCTAGATGAGATCCCGGACGTCACGAGGAGTTCCGGAATGGTCCGGAGGTAAAGATTGATATATAGGAAGTATGGTTTTGTCCACCGGAAGTGTTCCGGGCATCACCGGTAGTGTACCGGGACCACCGGAGGGGTCCGGGGGTCCACCAGGTGGGGCCACCAGCCCCGGAGGCCTACGTGGGCCAATAGTGGGAAGGGACCAGCCCCTAGGTGGGCTGGGGCACCTCCCACCAAGGCCCAAGGCGCCTCCAAGAGGGGAAGGGGGCAAACCCTAGGCTCAGATGGGCCTAAGGCCCACCTAGTGGTGCGCCCCCCTCTCTCCCCCCTTGGCTGCCCCATAGATGGGATCTAGGGCTGGCCGCCACACCTAGGGAGGGAACCCTAGGTGGGGGCGCAGCCCCTCCCCTCCCCCTATATATACTTGAGGTTTGGGGCTGCCCAACACATGTGATTTGCTCTCCCTGTTGGCGCAGCCCTACCCCTCTCCCTCCTCGTCTCTCGTAGTGCTTGGCGAAGCCCTGCTGGAGTCCCGCGCTCCTCCACCACCACCACGCCATCGTGCTGCTGCTGGATGGAGTCTTCCCAACCTCTCCTTCTCCCCTTGCTGGATCAAGGCGTAGGAGACGTCACCGGGCTGTACGTGTGTTGAACACGGAGGTGCCGTCCGTTCGGCACTAGGATCATCGGTGATTTGGATCACGACGAGTATGACTCCATCAACCCGTTCACTTGAACGCTTCCACTTAGCGATCTACAAGGGTATGTAGATGCACTCTCCTTCCCCTCATTGCTAGATTACTCCGTCGATTGATCTTGGTGATGCGTAGAAAATTTTGAATTTCTGCTACGTTCCCCAACAAACACGACTCAAACACGACACAAGCAAACACAACACACAACTCGCAAATCCCTACACTCTCTCCCCCTTTGGCATCGAGACACAAAAAAGGCAGAGAGGACACCTACGACACAGGTGGTAGCTCAAGCTGGAGCAATCACTCGTCACGGTCCTTGTCGGTCTCGGTAGCATGGATGGTCTCCTCCTCAGACTCAGTCCACTGGTAACCCTGCTTCGCCATCCATTATGCCTCTGGAGTGATGTGCTTCTCGGACCCACTGGATATCTCCTCGCCAAACGTCATCAAGATCCTCTTGTCGCGGTGGCGACTCTCCTTGGAAGCAACATGGGTCCTGTACTGCCCCTTGGCTTGCATACAGAACAAAGTCTTCATCTTGGCCTTCAGCTTCTTAGCCCACGAGGGCTCAGTAGAGGGAGGAGCATACTCAGTAGAGCTGTCCTCATCTGCTTCCTCCTCCTCCTCAATCTCATCCTCATCTACGTCCATCTGAGCAGCCGCCGCCTTAGCACAGGTAGTGGTGTTATCCCACTTAGGCTTGATGCGGAGCTTGATGGGCTCGTGACGGGTCCAGTCGGGGGCCTCAAACTCAACATTGGGATAGAGCTTCTCCTAGGTCTTCGAGATCAGGTGAAACAGGCAAGGACCATATATAGATGGGTACCTTACGGTTGAACACCGCAAACCGTAGCTCACACCACATGATATGTGAGACATCAAGTGGTTGCGTCTGAACATGACGCGCCTCCTCACAGATGAGCATCATATCCACGAGATAGGCATGTACCTTATCCTTGTCACCAATACGTGGGAAGAGGGTGTTGCGGAAGATCCAATACATGATGTCAAGGAATGGGTTCAGCACCCACACCTTCTTGCCACTAGGAAGATGCTTCTCAACATAGTATGGCTGGAGCTTGTTCTTGTTGGCGGACTCGGAGTTAGCATGAGGGCGAACACCAGCGGGCTTGTCGAGCCCCTCATCACGAACCTGTAGCAGATCCATGAAGTCCTTCCACATGGCGGTCAGTTGTTGTCCATTTGTCATCCACGTCAAGGTCCGTTCCTCATCAGTATGGAAGTGGACCGAGGCAAAGAACCGAGCCACAATCTCAGGGTCAAAGTCTAGGTGGAACGTGATCAAGTCCTCAATGCCAAACTACTCCACCAGGTCCAAAGCCTCACCAAAATAGGCGCAGTGCTTATCCTGCCTCATATGATGCATGTCAATCTAGTGCACGTCCACGTAGATGTTCTGCTTGGCCTTGATCACATCCAGATAGATAAGGTTCTACTACTTGGTCCAGAACAACTCATTCCCTCTGAAGTTTGCACGAGGATTCACATAGGCGTTGATCTTCCTTCGAGTGACAAACTCAGCTAGTGGCATCTCATCCATGCCCATTGTTGGCTCCTTGGTCTTGGTTGCGGTTGACTTGGTTCTGCGTTGGGGGGCATTGGAGCCCTCTGGAGCTTCAACTTGGTTGCGCAGATGCTTCGAGCCCGTGTCACCGACGGGGTTCGAACGACGGACATTGGAACCGGAGCCACCACCTATGACACACAACACAAGAACACACAAGAAAAGCGAGAAGGATCAATGCAAAGACCACAGAAAACAAATGAAACAAGTAGAAATAACAATGGGTAGTTGCTATAGGGAAGGTTCGGACTCAACGGTAGTACCGCACAAGTGTGCATAACTAAAATTTTACTGCTGCTCCAGCCGCGGCAGTACCGCGCCGGGATGGCATGGTAGTACCGTGCCTGGAGCGGTAGTAAAAATTTACTTCCGCGCCTCGTGCGGTAGTACCGCTCCTAAGGAGCGGTAGTACTGTATGAGGTGAACACGGCTGGAGAGGTAGTACCGCTCGGGTTCAGATCTGAAACGAAAAACTGATCTGAGAACATCCATGCCTAAGGAGCGGTACTACGGTTGATCAAACCTACCAAGTAGCAACATACCAAATAGCATCTCTACGCATCACTCCTCTCCTAGATCCTACTCTTGCAAAGATTTAGCCTAAAATCTCAAGAACAACATGCATCTCCCCAAAAACCTAGAGACAAAACAACAAGACAAGGAGAGAGGGATTTGGGGAGAAACCTTGTTTCATGGCAAGAGGACGTGGTGGGGAACGATCCCACCGGACGGAATGCGAGGAGAGCGGCCGGAGAAGGAGATACGGCGAGGTTCTCCGGCGCCGTTCTTGGGCAGGAGAGAGAGAGAGACTACATGGGGAAGATGAGTTGAATGGGTATGGGGGAGTTGGAACTCCCCCTGTCTACTCTTAACCCCCATGCGCTCGCGACTATTCGGTAGTAGTGCCCGGGCGGAAGTACCGCACGCGGGGCGGTAGTACCACTCTTCCAGCGGCAGTAAAAAATTACTGCCGTACTTGTCGGGGGTTGGGTGCGACATATGACAAAGGATGGCTTATCATGGTGGGGGCGAGTAGAACGTCGCCGGTGCCTGGAAACGGGATGAGGCGAAGACATGCACGCTGGTGAATCTTACCCAGCTTCAGGGCTCTCCGGGGAGATAATACCCCTACTGCTACTCTGCGGAGTCTCTGCATGGTCACTATGGCAAAGTGTCTACACGGTTGCTCCTTGAGCTGTTTTCTGGTGGTAGGAGAGGGCGAGGCTAGCTCTCTCCCTTCTATATGATCTGGTCTAGAGCTAATGGGTTCCAACCCTTTGCATGGGTGCCCTGGGGGGTTTATATAGGCCTACCCCCCAGGGGTACAATGGTAATCCGGCTGGACACGGGCCCAGCCGTCAGCGCCTCTAGCCTCCGTCTTCTCTACTGACCGCTGGGGCCCGCTGGCTGGCGGGCCCCGCCGACTGGCCTGGTACGGAGCCGACAGGCCGGGTTCGCCGGGGGCGGGTCTTGCCGGCTGCTGATTACTGTAGCCGTGCTTCTGATGACGCGGGCTGGATCATGAGGTCGTGGCAACAGCCCCGCCGCCTGGCGGGCGATCACTGTTGCTACTCCCCATCACATCTTGATTAATGGAGCGTGGGCCCCGGGGGAGGGCTCGGCCGACTCCTAGGGGCCGACTCCCGACGAGTTTGACTGGTGGTCCTCTTGTCGTCTCCTGGGGTCTCACTGACTGGTGGGACCTGCTGCCTCTAGGCCATACAGACAAGCCATCATGGGTGCAGGATTCGGTCCTGCAGTGCTGATGTCAGGGTCGGCATGGCAACAGTGCCACGCCGCACAGAGATCTTCCGAGGTACGGCGTGTTGTGGCCATGCCTGCCCTTGGTAAGGGGCAGGAGCGGGCTTCATTGTTGCCACTCCCCTGCCCCGTCCCACTTGATGAGGTCGTGGGGGGTGTTGGAGTCGCAGGCCGACTCCCCAAAGCCGGCTTCTCTGGAAGTCGCCAGTCAGGACTTGGCTTTCCTCGAAGTCGTCCCTGGGACTCGGCCGTGAGTGGTCAGTCGGCGATCTTGCCGTTGACTTCTTGAAAGCGGCTCTTCGTCCTGGGGTCTTGAGGGGCGCAGCTTGCCCCAATGTCTTGAAAGGTTCTAGGGCTCAGGTTGGCCTAGCCGTGGCCCATTACTCCGACAGTAGTCCCCGAAGCTGGTGGGGCGCCGCGGACGATCGGCCGAGAAGCCTGAGCAGTTTCTCTTTCCGGGTGCTCAACACATGGTCTTTGATTGACTTCTGCCAGGCCGACTAGAAGGAGTCCGACTCGCTCAGTTCGGACTCACTCAACTCTGACTCGCACAATATTTCAAACGTCGCGGCGGGATCCAAGTAGCGTGCTAGCTAAGCCTCCAGGCCGCCGCCCGTTCTAGGCCCGTCATGCGATGACACGTGGCTGGGCCATCCTGCCAGCCTACGTGCGCGACGGGACAGGCCCATAGGCGGGGCCCGCCACTACCGCGCCTCGGCGCCCGAGCGGATCCGCTGCGGCCTCGGCGGACGGTTGGGATTCCTGTGGAGTTACTGCGCGCAGTAACTTTATCGTGGAACGTGGGGGTCATGGGGCCGTGGGTGCAGTAAATCCCCACGACCGCCCCCTCGGCTACGCAGCCCACGGGGCTATAAGTAGGGGGAAGAGGGGGGCACGCGCGCCCCTCCTTCCCACCACTCCTCGCTCTCTTCCTTCTCACTGCTCCTCGCTCTCCTCCTTCTTCTTCTTCTTCGCTCCGCTGCGCGCCCAAGCTCCGGCGAACGCCGCGGCGATTAGCTCGCGATGAGTTCTTCCTCCGCCGCCGCGCCTCCCCCGGTGCGCTCTGGCACTTGGGACGGTTCCGAAGTTCACGACGACCACATCGAGTTCCTTCGCCGGACTCGTCGGCTCCCCGGCGAGGATCACGTGTGGGTGCGCCTTGCGCCGAAGGGGGAGATTTCCCCCGCGCCGCAGGAGGGCGAGCGGGTCATCTTCCGCTCGCACTGCTTGCGTGGGTTGGGGCTGCCGGCAAGCAGTTTCTTCCGATCTTTCCTGGAGTTCTACGGCCTCCAGCCGCACCACCTCACCCCCAAGACAGTGGTGCTGCTGTCCGCCTTCGTGGCTTTGTGCGTAGGCTTCCTCGAAGTCCTCCCCACCCTCGAGCTCTGGGGGGAGTTCTTCTTCTCTAAGCTCGGCACCCAGGCTGCGGGCGTGCCGTCTCAGTGTGGCGCTTTCATCGCCGTGCGAAGGTTGGGGGCCGACAATCCCTTCCCCTCCATCTCTTTGATAAAGTCGGTGAAGATGTAGCAGAGATCCTACTTTTACGTCAGGAGCGTCTCCGCAAGGGGGGACTGGGTCAACCTGCCAGCTTTCGAAGCTGGCCCGCCGGCTGGGCGACTGCCCAACTGGTCGTACCGGGCCAAGTCGCTGACGCCTGCGGTGAAGGAAATATGCCCTAGAGGCAATAATAAAGTTATTATTTATTTCCTTATATCATGATAAATGTTTATTATTCATGCTAGAATTGTATTAACCGGAAACATAATACATGTGTGAATACATAGACAAACTTAGTGTCACTAGTATGCCTCTACTTGACTAGCTCGTTATCAAAGATGGTTATGTTTCCTAACCATGAACAAAGTGTTGTTATTTGATTAACGAGGTCACATCATTAGTTGAATGATCTGATTGACATGACCCATTCCATTAGCTTAGCACCCGATCGTTTAGTATGTTGCTATTGCTTTCTTCATGACTTATACATGTTCCTATGACTATGAGATTATGCAACTCCCGTTTGCCGGAGGAACACTTTGTGTGCTACCAAACGTCACAGCATAACTGTGTGATTATAAAGGAGCTCTACAGGTGTCTCCAATGGTAGATGTTGGGTTGGCGTATTTCGAGAATAGGATTTGTCACTCCGATTGTTGGAGAGGTATCTCTAGGCCCTCTCGGTAATGCACATCACATAAGCCTTGCAAGCATTGCAACTAATGAGTTAGTTGCAGGATGATGTATGCACATCACATAAGCCTTGCAAGCATTGCAACTAATGAGTTAGTTGCAGGATGATGTATTACAGAACGAGTAAAGAGACTTGCCGGTAACGAGATTGAACTAGGTATTGGATACCGACGATCGAATCTCGGGCAAGTAACATACCAATGACAAAGGGAACAACGTATGTTGTTATGCGGTCTGACCGATAAAGATCTTCGTAGAATATGTAGGAGCCAATATGGGCATCCAGGTCCCGCTATTGGTTATTGACCGAAGATTTGTCTCTGTCATGTCTACATTGTTCTCGAACCGTAGGGTCCGCACGCTTAACGTTACGATGACAGTTATTATGGTTTATGCATTTTGATGTACCGAAGTTAGTTCGGAGTCCCGGATGTGATCACGGACATGACGAGGGGTCTCGAAATGGTCGAGACATAAAGATTGATATATTGGATGACTATATTCGGACACCGGAAGGGTTCCGGAGAAGTATCGGATAAAACCGGAGCACCGGGGGGTTAATGGGCCTCATGGGCCTAATGTGGAGAAGAGGAAGGGGCTGCCAGGGCAGGCCGCGCGCCCCCTCTCCCCCTAGTATGAATTGGACAAGGAAGGAGGAGCGCCCCCCCCTTTTCTATTCTCCCTCCACCTCTCCTAGTTGGACAAGGATTGGGGGGGGAGTCCTACTCCCGGTAGGAGTAGGACTCCTCCTGCGCGCCACCATAGGGCCGGCCGCACCCCCCTTGGATCCTTTATATACGGGGGCAGGGGGCACCTCTAGAGACACAAGTTGATCCACGTGATCGTTCCTTAGCCGTGTGCGGTGCCCCCTGTCACCATATTCCACCTCGATCATATCGTTGTAGTGCTTAGGCGAAGCCCTGCGTCGGTAGAACATCATCATCGTCACCATGCCGTTGTGCTGACGGAACTCATCCCCGAAGCTTTGCTGGATCAGAGCCCGGGGAGCGTCATCGAGCTGTACGTGTGCTAAGAACTCGGAGGTGCCGGAGTAACGGTGCTTGGATCGGTCGGATTGGGAAGACGTACGACTACTTCCTCTACGTTGCGTCAACGCTTCCGTTGCGATCTACGAGGGTACGTAGATAACACTCTCCCCTCTCGTTGCTATGCATCACCATGATCTTGCGTGTGCGTAGGAATTTTTTTGAAATTACTGCGTTCCCCAACAGTGGCATCCGAGCCTAGGTTTTATGGTTTGATGTTATATGCACGAGTAGAACACAAGTGAGTTGTGGGCGATATAAGTCATACTGCCTACCAGCATGTCATACTTTGGTTCGGCGGTATTGTTGGATGAAGCGTCCCGGACCGACATTACGCGTACGCTTACGCGAGACCGGTTCTCCCGACGTGCTTTGCACAAAGGTGTCTTGCGGGTGACTGTTTCTCCAACTTTAGTTGAACCGAGTGTGACTACGCCCGGTCCTTGCGAAGGTTAAAACGGAGTCAAATTGACAAACTATCGTTGTGGTTTTGATGCGTAGGTGAGATTGGTTCTTGCTTAAGCCCGTAGCAGCCACGTAAAACTTGCAACAACAAAGTAGAGGACGTCTAACTTGTTTTTGCAGGGCATGTTGTGATGTGATATGGTCAAGACATGATGCTAAATTTTATTGTATGAGATGATCATGTTTTGTAACCGAGTTATCGGCAACTGGCAGGAGCCATATGGTTGTCGCTTTATTGTATGCAATGCAATCGCGATGTAATGCTTTACTTTATCACTAAGCGGTAGCGATAGTCGTGGAAGCATAAGATTGGCGAGACGACAACGATGCTACGATGGAGATCAAGGTGTCGCGCCGGTGACGATGGTGATCACGACGGTGCTTCGGAGATGGAGATCACAGGCACAAGATGATGATGGCCATATCATATCACTTATATTGATTGCATCTGATGTTTATCTTTTATGCATCTTCTCTTGCTTTGATTGACGGTAGCATTATAAGATGATCTCTCACTAAATTATCAAGAAGTGTTCTCCCTGAGTATGCACCGTTGCGAAAGTTCTTCGTGCTGAGACACCACGTGATGATCGGGTGTGATAGGCTCTACGTTCAAATACAACGGGTGCAAAACAGTTGCACACGCGGAATACTCAGGTTATACTTGGCATATACAGATATGGCCTCGGAACACGGAGATCGAAAGGTCGAGCGTGAATCATATAGTAGATATGATCAACATAGTGATGTTCACCAATGAAACTACTCCATCTCACGTGATGATCGGACATGGTTTAGTTGATTTGGATCACGTAATCACTTAGAGGATTAGAGGGATGTCTATCTAAGTGGGAGTTCTTAAGTAATTTGATTAATTAAACTTAAACTTATCATCAACTTAGTGCCTGATAGTATCTTGCTTGTTTATGTTTGATTGTAGATAGATGGCTCGTGCTGTTGTTCCGTTGAATTTTAATGTGTTCCTTGAGAAAGCAACGTTGAAAGATGATGGTAGCAATTACACGGACTGGGTCCGTAACTTGAGGATTATCCTCATTGCTGCACAGAAGAATTACGTCCTGGAAGCACCGCTGGGTGCCAGGCCTGCTGCTGGAGCAACACCAGATGTTATGAACGTCTGGCAGAGCAAAGCTGATGACTACTCGATAGTTGAGTGTGCCATGCTTTACGGCTTAGAATCGGGACTTCAATGACGTTTTGAACGTCATGGAGCATATGAGATGTTCCAGGAGTTGAAGTTAATATTTCAAGCAAATGCCCGGATTGAGAGATATGAAGTCTCCAATAAGTTCTATAGCTGCAAGATGGAGGAGAACAGTTCTGTCAGTGAGCATATACTCAAAATGTCTGGGTATAATAATCACTTGATTCAGATGGGAGTTAATCTTCCAGATGATTGCGTCATTGACAGAATTCTCCAATCACTGCCACCAAGCTACAAGAGCTTCGTGATGAACTATAATATGCAAGGGATGAACAAGACTATTCCCGAGCTCTTCGCAACGCTGAAAGCTGCGGAGGTAGAAATCAAAAAGGAGCATCACGTGTTGATGGTCAACAAGACCACTAGTTTCAAGAAAAAGGGCAAAGGAAAGAAGAAGGGGAACTTCAAGAAGAACGACAAGAAAGTTGCTGCTCAAGAGAAGAAACCCAAGTCTGGACCTAAGCCTGAAACTGAGTGCTTCTACTGCAAGCAGACTGGTCACTGGAAGCGGAACTGCCCCAAGTATTTGGCGGATAAGAAGGATGGCAAGGTGAACAAAGGTATATGTGATATACATGTTATTGATGTGTACCTTACTAATGCTCGCAGTAGCACCTGGGTATTTGATACTGGTTCTGTTGCTAATATTTGCAACTCGAAACAGGGACTACGGATTAAGCGAAGATTGGCTAAGGACGAGGTGACAATGCGCGTGGGAAACAGTTCCAAAGTCGATGTGATCGCAGTCGGCACGCTTCCTCTACATCTACCTTCGGGATTAGTATTAGACCTAAATAATTGTTATTTGGTGCCAGCGTTGAGCATGAACATTATATCTGGATCTTGTTTAATGCGAAATGGTTATTCATTTAAATCAGAGAATAATGGTTGTTCTATTTATATGAGTAATATCTTTTATGGTCATGCACCCTTGAAGAGTGGTCTATTCTTGTTGAATCTCGATAGTAGTAATACACATATTCATAATGTAGAAGCCAAAAGATGCAGAGTTGATAATGATAGTGCAACTTATTTGTGGCACTGCCGTTTAGGTCATATCGGTGTAAAGTGCATGAAGAAACTCCATACTGATGGACTTTTGGAACCACTTGATTATGAATCACTTGGTACTTGCGAACTGTGCCTCATGGGCAAGATGACTAAAACACCGTTCTCCGGTACTATGGAGAGAGCAACAGATTTGTTGGAAATCATACATACAGATGTATGTGGTCCGATGAATATTGAGGCTCGTGGCGGATATCATTATTTTCTCACCTTCACAGATGACTTAAGCAGATATGGGTATATCTACTTAATGAAACATAAGTCTGAAACGTTTGAAAAGTTCAAAGAATTTCAGAGTGAAGCTGAAAATCATCGTAATAAGAAAATAAAGTTTCTACGATCTGATCGTGGAGGAGAATATTTGAGTTACGAGTTTGGTGTACATTTGAAAAATTGTGGAATAGTTTCGCAACTCACGCCACCCAGAACATCACAGCGTAATGGTGTGTCCGAACATCGTAATCGTACTTTACTAGATATGGTGCGATCTATGATGTATCTTACTGATTTACCGCTATCGTTTTGGGGATACGCTCTAGAGACGGCCGTATTCACGTTAAATAGGGCACCATCAAAATCTGATGAGACGACGCCTTATGAACTGTGGTTTGGCAAGAAACCAAAGTTGTCATTTCTGAAAGTTTGGGGCTGCGATGCTTATGTGAAAAAGCTTCAACCTGATAAGATCGAACCCAAATCGGAGAAATGTGTCTTCATAGGATATCCAAAGGAAACTATTGGATACACCTTCTATCACAGATCCGAAGGCAAGACTTTTGTTGCTAAATTCGGAAACTTTCTAGAGAAGGAGTTTCTCTCGAAGGAAGTGAGTGGGAGGAAAGTAGAACTTGATGAGGTAACTGTACCTGCTCCCTTATTGGAAAGTAGTACATCACAGAAAACTGTTTCTGCGGCACCTACACCAATAAGTGAGGAAATTAATGATAATGATCATGAAACTTCAGAACAAGATACTACTGAACCGCGTAGATCAACCAGAGTGAGATCCGCGCCAGAGTGGTACGGTAATCCAGTTCTGGAAGTCATGCTACTAGATCATGATGAACCTACGAACTATGAAGAAGCGATGGTGAGCCCAGATTCCGCAAAGCGGCTTGAAGCCATGAATGGGATCCATGTATGAGAACAAAGTATGGACTTTGGTTGACTTGCCCGATGATCGGCAAGCAATTGAAAATAAATGGATCTTCAAGAAGAAGACTGACGCTGACGGTAATGTTACTGTCTATAAAGCTCGAATTGTCGCAAAAGGTTTTCGACAAGTTCAAGGGGTTGACTACGATGAGACCTTCTCACCCGTAGCGATGCTTAAGTCTGTCCGAATCATGTTAGCAATTGCCGCGTTTTATGATTATGAAATTTGGCAGATGGATGTCAAAACTGCATTCTTGAATGGATTTCTGGAAGAAGAGTTGTATATGATGCAACCGGAAGGTTTTGTCGATCCAAAGGGAGCTAACAAAGTGTGCAAGCTCCAGCGGTCCATTTATGGACAGGTGCAAGCCTCTCGGAGTTGGAATAAACGTTTTGATAGTGTGATCAAAGCATTTGGTTTTATACAGACTTTCGGAGAAGCCTGTATTTACAAGAAAGTGAGTGGGAGCTCTGTAGCATTTCTGATATTATATGTGGATGACATATTACTGATCGGAAATGATATAGAATTTCTGGATAGCATAAAGGGATACTTGAATAAGAGTTTTTCAATGAAAGACCTCGGTGAAGCTGCTTACATATTAGGCATAAAGATCTATAGAGATAGATCAAGGCGCCTAATTGGACTTTCACAAAGCACATACCTTGACAAGATTTTGAAAAGGGTCAAAATGGATCAAGCAAAGAAAGGGTTCTTGCCTGTGTTACAAGGTGTGAAGTTGAGTCAGACTCAATGCCCGACCACTGCAGAAGATAGAGAGAAAATGAAAGATGTTCCCTATGCTTCAGCCATAGGCTCTATCATGTATGCAATGCTGGGTACCAGACCTGATGTGTGCCTTGCTATAAGCTTAGCAGGGAGGTACCAAAGTAATCCAGGAGTGGATCACTGGACAGCGGTCAAGAACATCCTGAAATACCTGAAAAGGACTAAGGATATGTTTCTCGTATATGGAGGTGACAAAGAGCTCACCGTAAAAGGTTACGTTGATGCAAGCTTTGACACTGATCCGGACGGTTCTAAATCGCAAAACGGATACGTGTTTACATTAAACGGTGGAGCTGTCAGTTGGTGCAGCTCTAAACAAAGCGTCGTAGCGGGATCTACATGTGAAGCGGAGTACATAGCTGCTTTGGAAGCAGCGAACGAAGGAGTCTGGATGAAGGAGTTCATATCCGATCTAGGTGTTATACCTAGTGCATCAGGTCCAATGAAAATCTTTTGTGACAATACTGGTGCAATTGCCTTGGCAAAGGAATCCAGATTTCACAAGAGAACCAAGCACATCAAGAGACGCTTCAATTCCATCCGGGATCTAGTCTAGGTGGGAGACATAGAGATTTGCAAGATACATACGGATCTGAATGTTGCAGACCCGTTGACTAAGCCTCTTCCACGAGCAAAACATGATCAGCACCAAGGCTCCATGGGTGTTAGAATCATTACTGTGTAATCTAGATTATTGACTCTAGTGCAAGTGGGAGACTGAAGGAAATATGCCCTAGAGGCAATAATAAAGTTATTATTTATTTCCTTATATCATGATAAATGTTTATTATTCATGCTAGAATTGTATTAACTGGAAACATAATACATGTGTGAATACATAGACAAACTTAGTGTCACTAGTATGCCTCTACTTGACTAGCTCGTTAATCAAAGATGGTTATGTTTCCTAGCCATGAACAAAGTGTTGTTATTTGATTAACGAGGTCACATCATTAGTTGAATGATCTGATTGACATGACCCATTCCATTAGCTTAGCACCCGATCGTTTAGTATGTTGCTATTTCTTTCTTCATGACTTATACATGTTCCTATGACTATGAGATTATGCAACTCCCGTTTGCCGGAGGAACACTTTGTGTGCTACCAAACGTCACAATGTAACTGGGTGATTATAAAGGAGCTCTACAGGTGTCTCCAATGGTAGATGTTGGGTTGGCGTATTTCGAGAATAGGATTTGTCACTCCGATTGTCGGAGAGGTATCTCTGGGCCCTCTCGGTAATGCACATCACATAAGCCTTGCAAGCATTGCAACTAATGAGTTAGTTGCGGGATGATGTATTACAGAACGAGTAAAGAGACTTGCCGGTAACGAGATTGAACTAGGTATTGGATACCGACGATCGAATCTCGGGCAAGTAACATACCGATGACAAAGGGAACAACGTATGTTGTTATGCGGTCTGACCGATAAAGATCCTTGTAGAATATGTAGGAGCCAATATGGGCATCCAGGTCCTGCTATTGGTTATTGACCAGAGATTTGTCTCAGTCATGTCTACATTGTTCTCGAACCGTAGGGTCCGCACGCTTAACGTTACGATGATAGTTATTATGAGTTTATGCATTTTGATGTACCAAAGTTAGTTCAGAGTCCTGAATGTGATCACGGACATGACGAGGGGTCTCGAAATGGTCGAGACATAAAGATTGATATATTGGATGACTATATTCGGACCCCGGAAGGGTTCTGGGGAAGTATCGGATAAAACCGGAGCACCGGGGGGTTACCGGAACCCCCCGGGGGGTTAATGGGCCTCATGGGCCTAATGTGGAGAAGAGGAAGGGGCTGCCAGGGTAGGCCGCGCGCCCCCTCTCCCCCTAGTCCGAATTGGACAAGGAGGGAGGAGCGGCGCCCCCCCCCTTTTCTATTCTCCCTCCACCTCTCCTAGTTGGACAAGGATTGGGGGGGGAGTCCTACTCCCGGTAGGAGTAGGACTCCTCCTGCGCGCCACCATAGGGCCGGCCGCACCCCCCCTTGGATCCTTTATATATGGGGGCAGGGGGGCACCTCTAGAGACACAAGTTGATCCACGTGATCGTTCCTTAACCGTGTGCGGTGCCCCCTGCCACCATATTCCACCTCGATCATATCGTTATAGTGCTTAGGCGAAGCCCTGCGTCGGTAGAACATCATCATCGTCACCACGCCGTTGTGCTGACGGAACTCATCCCCGAAGCTTTGCTGGATCGGAGCCCGGGGAGCGTCATCGAGCTGTACGTGTGCTAAGAACTCGGAGGTGCCGGAGTAACGGTGCTTGGATCGGTCGGATCGGGAAGACGTACGACTACTTCCTCTACATTGCGTCAACGCTTCCGTTGCGATCTACGAGGGTACGTAGATAACACTCTCCCCTCTTGTTGCTATGCATCACCATGATCACCAATCGGCGGTGTTCATCACCCCGTTGAACTCTGCGCCGCTGCCTCCGGAGTTCACGGGGCAGACTGGGGAAGCCGGCAGTGAGAACCCCGTCGTGGAGAGGGAAGGCGGCGACCCCTCTATGCCGGACGTGATTGTTTCGCCTTCGCCTCCGCCATCGTCTGCAAGTGTGCAAGGCGAGCAGCCAGCGGACCCTCCGGTGCCGCCGACCGAAGATGAGGCCGTGGCGAGGCTGCTCCTCCAAGTCGGCTTGCCAACACGCCGCCGTATGGAGAAGGCGACTTCGGCACCCCGCCTCCTGGAAGCCGGCACCGCTAGCTCGGCGATCCCAGACGCCGAAGCGACAAGCGCCGCGCCCATTGGGTGGGTGCGAGGAGGCGGCACAGGGCCGCTGAACCAGGCGCTCCTGGACGTCCAGGCGAAGCTTCATGCTGAGGGCGACGCTCTCCAGAGTTTCACCAAGGCGTTCCTGGCATCGTGGGCAGCCGTCCGGGTATGTTTTTTCCTTTTGGTTTTTGTTTTCTTGTTCCTCTCTATGGGGGCGCGCCAGCGCACCCACTTGGTGTAGTCCCCGAGTTTCGGGCTAGCTGCTGAGCAGGTGGCCCGGAACTCCAATTGATGAACTCTGGGTATTAACTTTTTGTCTGAAACGCTTGACGCAGGATTACCACAACCTCCGCGTCACTGCCTTCAACCGTAACGTTGAAGAGCTAGGCAAGCGGACCGCCGATTTGTCGGAGAGCCGGAGTAAGTCCTTTTCCTCCTTTGCGGGGGCGCGCTGGCGCACCCGCGGGCTGTAGTCCCCGAGATTCGGGCCGGCTGCTGAGTAGTCGGGCCGGATCTCCCCGGCGACCTTCTTTACTAGTGACTTAACGCCTTCTTTCTTCCTTCTTTTCAGGAGCCAACGCTGCTCTTCAACAGCAGCTGAGCGACGCCAACTCCGCCTTGCACGCCAAAGAGGAGGAGTGTAGCAAGCTCGCCACGGAGCGCGATCTGCTGGCCACTCAATTGGCAGAGCAGAAGGAGCTGCTTGTGAAGACGAAGAGGGAGGCGGAGGAGACAGAAACCGCCCTCCTGGCCGAGTTCGCGAGCGAGCGCTCCTCCTGGTCCGACAAGGAGGCGATGCTGGCCTCCGGTTTCCATGAGATTGAACACATCGTTGATGGTGAGTTTCTTTACTTTCTTTCTTCGAGCTGCCGATTTAAGTCGTGCCGACTCCTGGTTTTTAACTTGCTTCTTTGTTTCTTCCTGTCTTTGCAGACTTCTTTCCTAGGCACTCGCAGGCCATCATCCAAGCCATCGAGGCTGACCAAGAAGGTCGGAGGGCGGAGGGCGCAGAGATTGCCGCCGACGCCCCCCGAACTCTTGACGAGCACATCCTGAGCATCGAGGCTCGCCTTCGGCCGGCTCACCGGATGCTGCACCGGCTTCAGCGTGTCGGTGCCCAGGCGATTGCCGCCCTCTGGCCAGACATGCAGGCTCCGCGCACCCCTAGCCTAACGGCCGACTGGCTAGAGGTTGTGGCTGGTCGTCTTGAGGCCTGGAAGGGCTCTTCGGCCTGAGCTGGAGCGTGCCGGGCCTTGGAGTTCATCAAGGCATGGTATCCGGGGCTGGATCTAGACCGTCTGGCCACGCTTCGGTCGGAGGCCCAGCCGGAGCTGGCAGCTGCGGAAGACGCCCTCGTCAAGCGTGCTGCGGTGATCGCTGAGTACACCGACACCAGCATCTTCGTCCCCGAGCGGTCTGAAGACGGCGAGGAGGTACCGTCGGAGTGGTTTGGGATGAACCGAGACTACGGCGAGGACTCGGCGGAGGTGATTGGCTCCAGCATCGAGGAGGAAGGCGAGGCGGAGGCACCAAAAGACGAAGGCACCAGAAGATGGAGCAGACGGTCAGCCTCAGCTCGACCGCGCCTCCAGCAACGAGCCGCGTGCGACCGAGTCGACTGCCGCCAGAGGCGATCAAGCCGAGACTACCCAGCCGCCCGCCCCGACGTCTGACGCTGCCGCCTCCTCCGACCCTCCGAATCCGTCTGCTGCTTCCTAAGCTGCCGCTTTATCTTTATTTTATCTGCTTCAGTAGTCTTTGAAGAACTTGTTAATTCGCACAATTCTACCCGCGGGGTGTATTTTGAACCTCTGCTCGAAGATTCGGCCAAGGGCCTATGTTATGTAAATATATTTATCCGAGTTCTGTCTTTTCTTGCTCATTGCTCTTTTGGCTTTTTTCCTTTGCCGCTTTCTCTTAGTTGCCTGCCTTGCCAATCGGACAGCCGCTCTGCGGACTGTCGCTGGATCAAGTGCTTGGCTACTTTGGGAAAGCAAGCACTTAGCCATTTTTAAGAGTTTTTGAGCAAGTTGAATAGAAGGCGGCAATCCGACTATTCGAGAGTCGGTTTGCGAAAAAGGCCGAAAGCCGTCTTGAGCTATGTTTTATGCTTTGAGTCCTTAACCATTTTTCATGCGAACGCCCATTCTACCTTACCTCTGCCCACCGTACAGTCGCTCTGCGAGCTGCGGCTTCTGACAGAAGACGGTTTAGGTGTTACACACTACTTGTCCGGCAGCAGGAAGCATTTCATAGTGCAAGGCGGCAAGTCCCCGGGCCGACTTGTCGAGCCTGGTGCCAAGCGGCATGACAAAGAGTAACATACTTGTAGGCATAATTTTTATCATACAGACAAAAGAGGGTAGTCCCCGAGCTTGTCTCGGGGGGCCCGAAGTCTTGGTACTTTAATACAAAAGGTAGCGTGGTACATACTCATCAATTGTAAAATCTTCGGAGGAGATTTGCATTCCATGGCCGCTCTGTCTCCTTGCCGGAGTCGTCCCTCTTGCGTGCTCGGGGTTTCTGAGCGTCAATCTGGTAGTAGGAGTCGTTGCCTAGTACTTTGCTGATGATGAAAGGGCCTTCCCAAGGCGCTGACAGCATGTGCTGGCCAGCTGTTAGCTGGATCAGCCGAAGCACAAGGTCGCCTTCTTGGAAGGATCTTGGCTTGACCTTCCTATTGTGGTATCGGCGCAGGCTCTTCTGGTAGATGCTGGACCGGCTGAGTGCCAACAGCCGGCCCTCTTCCAGCAGATCGACGCCGTCTTGTCGTGCTTCTTCCGCTTCCTCCTCGGCGTACATGGTGACTCGTGGGGAGTCGAAATCTATGTCCGTTGGGATGACGACTTCGGCACCGTAAACGAGGAAGAAAGGCGTGAAGCCAGTTGACTTGTTTGGAGTCGTGCACAGGCTCCAGAGGACGGCTGGTAGCTCATTGAGCCAGCAGCCAACCGAACTCTCCAAAGGCTCGATCAGCCGGGGCTTGATGCCGGACAGGATGAGGCCGTTTGCTCGCTCCACCTGGCCGTTTGATTGTGGATGGGCGACGGACGCTAGGTCTAGTCGGATGCCCTGTGTTGCGCAGAAACGGGCCAAGGCGCCTTTGGCGAAATTTGTGCCGTTGTCGGTGTCGGAGTAAACAGCCATGGGTAGCCTAACCGGCTTCCCCTGGCACTTCTGCAAAAGTTACGAGCCCGCCCGGCTCTCAAGAATCCAAGACATGAGGCCACCTTCCCCCCGCCGGCTGCGATCCAGGCCGGCTTTGGGAAGGCGGTCCGACTTCAACCTTCATGAGAGGGCCGACTCCAAGAAGCCGGCTGCGAGAAGGCCGACTCCTTCGAGCCGGCTTCCCATAAAGTAGTCAAGACCGTACCCACAAAGTTTGCACCCACCTAACGGCGGTGCGACGGGGCATGGCTATGGCAGAGCCTGCCACCCCCGAATCCCGGGGCACGCCTGGCACAGTGCGCCGTACGAGGTAGGCATGACCCGTCCGGCGTAGCACTGTTGCCATGTTGACCCTGGCGTCACCCACGACGGGCCGCCAGCGTGGCCCACAGGCGGTGGGCCCCTTAGAGCAGAGAGACGGCCGAAGGCGGCCACGCTTCCAACCAGCCGACCCAAGACGGAGCCGGCTCCCAGCAGCCGGCCCGCCGCTTCCCTCGAAGAGGACGCCCCATTAAGGAGACAAGACACGGTAAGGCTACAGCAATCGTCCGACAAGCGGCGGTACTGTAGCCGCGCTTACCACGATGAAGCTCACGTCAACAAGATGAAGCCACAGTGACCCAGGAGTTGGCAGCCGACGGGACCCACCAGTCGGCGGGCCCCAGCAGTCGGCACGGAAGCCGGCGAGCACAGTCACAGACGGCTGGGCCCCGCGCCCAGCCGGATTACCATTGTACCCCCGGGGGGTAGGCCTATATAAACCCCCGGGAGCATCCATGCAAAGGGTTCGACCCCCTGCTAGTACTAGACACCATACAAGGAGAAGAAGCAGGCTAGCCGTGCCCTTTCTTCCTCCTCCCCCCCCAAAACAGCTCAAGGAGCGTTGTGTAGCTACTTGATCCATCTAGAGAGCATGCGGAGACCCCGCAGAGCAGCAGTAGGGGTGTTATCTCCTCGGAGAGCCCCGAAGCTGGGTAAGATCCGCCGGCGTGCATGTCCTCACCCCATCCCGCTTCCAGGCACCGGCGACGTCTTACTGGTTCCCACAAAGATAAGCCACCCGTTGGCATATGTCGCACCTACCACCCGACATTTGGCGCCCACCGTGGGGCCAGGCGCACCGTCGTCCGGAGACCTGTTCTGGACGGGAACCCTCTTCCTCCCCAGCGAGCGTAGCCAGCCCGGCATGCCCGATGGCGCTTGCCACGACGCGCTGCAAGGTGTCACCAGCATCTGCGCGGCAAGCGGCCTTGCTGATCTCCCCGACGAGCTCGCCTCCGAGGCGGGCACTGACCGCCTCGCCAACCTTCTCGGCCAGCTCCATGTCTTCAGCGAGCCCGCTGCGGACCTGGAGTCGGTTGGTTCCATCGACCCGATGCCCGTCGACTCCGACGCGGCCTCCTATGACGCCTTCCCCGCCAACGTCGCGATCTACAACGACCCACTTCCCCGAGCCGACGGCCATGATGCTGTCGCCGCTGAAGTGATGGTTGTCGGCCACAACGGCCCGGCCGACGAGAGCGCCCGCGACGCCTCGCGCGCGGCGGCCCACGACTTGTCCACTCCTCTCCCGGCCGACGCCGACGACGAAGCCCTGGAAGCACGCCGCCTCGCCCTCCTCGCAGAGGGCCGGAGGCTGGCCTCCGTAAGACGCCTCATTGAGGCCTACCGGCGTGAGGCTGACCGCGCCGCCTTCGGCACGCCGGCCCTGGGCGGGCCAAGCCGGGCCGGCCTTGTTAAGCAACGCGGCGCCGTCATCGCCGACACACTAGGAGTCGACCGCCCGGTCTATGCCACTCCGCTCGAGAACTTGCGTGCCGCCCAGGCGGCCGTAGATGAGCTGGACGGCCTGGAGGCCGAAGACCTTCCCCACATGACCCGGCACATCCAGCAGTTGATCGACGCCGCCACGCAGCGGCATGAAGCCAACGCTCGCGCGGAAAGCCTTCCCCCGCGCCGAGAGCATGGTGCGACGTCCCGGACGCCGACTACGAGCGATACCCGCGCGCGACGCGAGAAGGAGCTGGCTACCAGTCGCAACCGAACCCGGATCTCCATCGAGGGAGACGCGGACGGTCATCCCCGAGCCATGGAGTGGCGGGGTGACCCGCCTCCGCCTCCGCCCCGCGGAGAGAGATACCCCGCCTCGCCGCCAGCGGCGCGCCCGACTCTCAGCGGCCGGCTGGGCCACCGCGAAGGAATCCGCGAGAAGGACGCCCGTCATCGGATCGACCGCCTGGCGCGATCCCTGGCATTGGAAGAAGAAGACGATGTCGGCCCGCCTTGCTTTGGCCCCCGCATCCGCGACGAGCCCTTTCCCAAAGGGTTCTCGCTCCCTAGAGACACGCCCAAGTACAACGGCTCCGTGAAACCGGAAGATTGGTTGATCGACTACTCCACCGCAGTCAGCATCGCCAATGGCAATCGGCGCGTCGCCGTGAAGTACGTGCCCCTCATGCTGCAGGGCACGGCGCGGACTTGGCTCAACAGCCTCAAGCCACGTAGCATCAACAGCTGGCTGGACTTCACAGAAGCCTTCATCCGCAACTTCACCAGCACCTACAAGCGGGCTCCCAAGCCCCGACAGCTTTCCTTGTGCGTGCAAGGCCCCGCCGAGTCCACTCACGATTACCTCACACGTTGGGCCGAGCTCCGCAACTCCTGTGAAGGGGTGCACGAGGTACAAGCCATAGAGTACTTCACAGCCGGATGCCGAGAAGGCACCCTCCTCAAGCACAAGCTCCTCTGCGACGAGCCGGCTACTCTCGACGAGCTTCTGGACATAGCGGACAAGTACGCTACCGCCGACTCCTCGATGAAGACCGAGCTTCGGGTAGACGCGTCCGGAAAGGTGCTCAACCCGGCGCCCAAGACGTCGGCCGGAGAGCCCGACCGACACCCCAACTCGAACGACAACAAGCGCAAGGGCCCCGCGCCACCTCCCGCTAGCCGGCAGGTGGCCACGGTCGAAGATGCGCCGCCTAAAGAACGACCGGCGCCCAAGAAGCCCAAGGGCGGCAGGCCGGCTTGGCAGCCCGCCTTCTCCTACGAGCAAACCCTCGACGCCCCTTGAAAGTTCCACAGCGGTGCGAAGCCGTCCAACCACACGACCCGGAAGTGCAACTGGCTCACCCGAATCTCTAAGGGCGAAGGCCTCTTGCCACCTCCGCCTGCCGGACCTCCGCCTCCGCCTCCGCCGCCTCCGGCCGCTCGGCCCGCAGTCGGAGCCGTGCATGACGATTTTCCTGATGAGCAAGCAACCTACGTCGTCTTCACCAGCCAGCCCGAAGACCGGCGCAGCAAACGCCGAGAGCACCAGGAAGTCAGCGTGGTCGCTGCCAACCCCGCTGAACACATGCATGGGTCAGAAAAGCCCATCAGCTGGAGCCGGGCTGACCACCCGGAGGTGATGCCGTCTCCCGGCTCTTATGCTTTGATCCTGGAAGCCACCCTTGCAACGGACAGACGCGCCGCCCGCTTCTCTCGTGTGTTGATAGACGGCGGGAGCAGCATCAACATCTTGTATCGTGACACCCTGGAGAAGTTGAACGTCAAGACAAAACAGCTCACGCCCACTCGGACAGTGTTCCACGGCATCGTACCCGGCCTGTCCTGCGCCCCCATTGGCAAAATCAAGATTGATGTACTTTTTGGGGACAAGGAGCATTTCCGCCGGGAAGCGATCTGGTTTGAAGTGGTGGACCTGGAGAGCCCTTACCATGCATTGCTGGGCCGACCTGCCTTGGCCAAATTCATGGCGGTTCCCCACTATGCGTACCTCAAGATGAAGATACCAAGCACCAAAGGCGTCATCACCGTAGCCGGCGACTACAAGAAGTCCTCCGAGTGCGCCGCGGCCAGCAGTCGGCTGGCCGAGTCCCTTGTGATCGCCGAAGAGAAGAAGATGCTGGACCGAGTCGTGGCCATGGCCGGCAAGCAGCCGGCCGTGTCCCCCGACCCCAAGGAGCATGATACTCAAGGGTCTTTTCAGCCGGCCAAGGAGACAAAGAAGATACCTCTTGACCCCGAGCGTTCGGAGAGGTTTGCCGTCATCGGGGCAAACCTGAACAGCAAATAGGAAGGCGAGCTCGCCGATTTCCTCCGTGAGAATCGGGACATCTTTGCGTGGTCCCCCAAGGACATGCCGGGTGTTCCGAGGAAATTCACCGAGCACAAACTGCATGTTCGAGAAGACGCAAAGCCGGTCAGACAACCCCTTCGCCGGCTGTCGGAGGAGAAACGCAGGATTGTAGGGGAGGAGATAGCCCGCCTCTTGGCGGCCGGCTTTATCATGGAAGTTTTCTTTCCAGAGTGGCTCGCCAACCCGGTCCTTGTGTTGAAGAAGAATAACAAGTGGCGCATGTGTATAGACTACACAAGTCTCAACAGGGCCTGCCCCAAAGATCCTTTTGCCCTGCCGAGGATAGACCAAGTGATAGACTCCACAGCCGGATGCGAGCTGTTGAGTTTTTTGGATGCTTACTCCGGATACCACCAGATAAAGCTAGACCCGGATGACCGCCTGAAGACCGCCTTCATCACGCCGTTCGGAGCCTTCTGCTACCTGACTATGACATTCGGCTTGAGGAATGCCGGTGCCACCTTTCAGCGTTGCATGCAGAAGTGCCTCCTCAAGCAACTCGGCAGAAACGCTCACGTATACGTGGACGACATCGTGGTGAAGACGGAGAAGCGTGTCACCTTGCTGGAAGACCTCAAGGAAACATTTGAGAACCTGCGCCGGTTCCAAATCAAGCTCAACCCTGAGAAATGCGTGTTCGGGGTGCCAGCCGGCCAGCTCCTAGGCTTCCTGGTCTCCGAACGCGGCATCGAATGCAACCCGGCGAAGATCAAGGCCATCGAGAGAATGGCGATCCCTACCAAGCTTCGAGACATTCAGAAATTCACCGGGTGCTTGGCCTCCTTGAACCGCTTCATGAGCCGGCTCGGAGAGAAAGCTCTCCCCCTCTACCGCCTCATGAAGAAGAGCACTCACTTCGAGTGGAACGACCAGGCCGACCAAGCTTTCCACGAGTTAAAGAAGATGCTGGCCACGCCGCCTGTCCTCGTGGCGCCGACTGAGAAAGAGCCCATGCTCCTTTACATCGCTGCAACCAGCCGGGTGGTCAGCATCGTCATCATAGTCCAGCGCCCGGAAGAAGGCCGAGCCCAGCCGGTCCAGAGGCCGGTGTATTATTTGAGCGAGGTGCTGTCCACCTCAAAGCAGAACTACCCACACTACCAAAAGATGTGTTACGGCATGTACTTCACCGCCAAGAAGCTGAAGCCCTACTTCCAAGAGCATCCCGTCACGGTCGTATGCACTGCCCCGCTAGCCGAGATCATAGGCAGCCGTGATGCATCCGGCCGGGTGGCGAAATGGGCCATCGAGCTGGCCCCATACACGATCTTCTACCAGCCCCGCACTGCCATCAAGTCCCAAGCACTGGCCGACTTCCTCGTCGATTGTGCCGAGACCCAGTACCTGCCGCCGGCTCCCGACTCCACCCATTGGCGCATGCACTTCGACGGGTCCAAGATGCGCACCGGCTTGGGAGCCGGCATCGTCCTTACCTCTCCCAAAGGCGACAAGCTCAGATACACGCTACAAATCCACTTTGCCGCCTCCAACAATGTGGCCGAGTACGAGGCGCTCATACACGGGCTCCGGCTTGCCAAAGAACTTGGCATTCGGCGGATCCTATGTTATGGTGACTCGGACCTGGTAGTCCGGCAGTCATCCGGCGACTGGGACGCCAAGGACGCGAACATGGCGAGCTACCGTTTCCTGGTCCAATAGCTCAGCGGATACTTTGAAGGATGCGATTTCCTCCACGTACCTCGAGCGGACAACGAGCCAGCCGATGCCCTGGCTCGAATAGGCTCCACCCGGCAAACAATTCCAACCGGCGTCGCTCTACAACGCCTCCTCAAGCCGTCCATCAAGCCGTCTCCGGAATCCGATTCCATCTTCGTGCCGCCTGACCCCGATGCGGCCAGGTCCAGCTCGAAGAATCAAGTAGCAGACCCCAAGACCCCCGCAGCCAGCCCGGCGACTGCGGTAGCCGGCTCGGGGACTGCGGTAGCCGGCTCGGGGATTGTGGTAGCCGGCCCGGGGACTGCACCAGCACTACAGCCGGCGGCTGACTCCAGCACCTCACCGCCCAGCCCGCCCACCCTGGTGGCAGTAGCCACTTTGGCGGTAGAAGAAGTCGCGGCCCCGTCATGGGCTCAGCCCATCCTCAACTTCCTAGTAAACCAAGACCTGCCGGCTGACGAAACAGAAGCAAGACAAGTCCAGCGCCGAGCCGGAGCATACACAATCGTCAACAGAGAACTACTCAAGCGCAGCGTCACCGGAGTCCTCCAGCGATGCGTCGAGCAAGAGAAGGGCATTGCAATCCTCGCAGACATTCACCAAGGAGAGTGCGGCCACCATGCGGCCTCAAGATCACTTGTCGCCAAAGCCTTCCGCCATGGTTTCTTCTGGCCGACTGCTTTGGACGATGCCAAAGAATTAGTCAAGCATTGCAAGGGATGCCAGCTCTTCAGCTCCAAGCAGCACATGCCGGCTTCGGCACTCAAGACCATTCCCCTCACTTGGCCCTTTGCCGTTTGGGGACTGGACATGGTGGGCCCATTCAAGACGGCGCGCGGCGGCATGACGCATTTGCTCGTCGCCGTAGACAAATTCACCAAGTGGGTTGAGGCGAAGCCGATCAAGAAGCTGAATGGGCCGACTGCCGTGACGTTCATCGCGGACATAACAACTCGGTACGGCGTGCCGCACAGCATCATCACCGACAATGGCACGAATTTCGCCAAAGGAGCCTTGGCACGTTTCTGCGCAGCCCAAGGTATCCGGCTGGACTTAGCATCCGTCACCCACCCGCAGTCAAACGGCCAGGTCGAGCGAGCCAACGGCCTCATCCTCTCCGGCATCAAGCCCCGACTGGTTGTACCTCTGGAGCGCTCAGCCGGCTGTTGGCTCGATGAGCTGCCGGCTGTCCTCTGGAGCCTGCGCACTACACCAAACAAGTCAACCGGCTTCACCCCTTTCTTCCTCGTGTATGGTGCCGAGGCGGTCATCCCAACCGACATCGAGTTTGACTCGCCTCGAGTAACCATGTACACGGAAGCGGAGGCCAAGGAAGCACGAGAAGACGACGTCGACCTGCTGGAAGAAAGCCGGCTGTTAGCTCTCAGCCGGTCTGCGATTTACCAGCAGGGTTTGCGCCACTACCACAGCCGGAAGGTCAGGCCAAGATCTTTCCAAGAGGGCGACCTTGTGCTCCGGCTGATTCAGCGAACAGCCGACCAGCACAAGCTCTTAGCCCCTTGGGAAGGCCCTTTCGTCATCAGCAGAGCTCTAGGCAACGACTCCTACTACCTGATCGACGCACAGAAGCCAAAGGCACGCAAAAGAGACGACTCCGGCAAGGAGTCGGAACGGCCATGGAACGCCAACCTCCTTCGAAGATTTTACAGTTGAAAGGCAGTATGTATCACGCTAACCTTTGTATTAAGTACAAGACAATAGGCTCCCCGAGGAGGGCTCGGGGACTGCCATCCCTTATTTATGAATGAAAAATGTCATGCTTGTCGCATCATTTACTTATTCCGTCCAGCACCGAGTCCGGCTAGTCGGCTCGGGGACTGGCCGACTGAAGTTATATTAGAAGTCCTACCCGCAGTCAGACAAGTAGTGTGCCGGCTCTCAAGCCTTCCCTTGCCAAAGTCGCAGTTCGAAGAACCGGCTGTCCGGCTGGCAAGGGTTAAAGGTAGGAACGACCGCCCACACGAAAAACGGCTAGGGACTAACGGACTAATATAACAAAGCCGGTTTTTTCCCACAACGCCGACCGGCTACCAGAGTAGCCGGCTGGCCGGTTTCCATTCACTTTACTTTAAATCCAAGAAAGCTCAAGTACTTGCCTCCCCAAAGAGGGAAGGCGGCAAAGGAAAAAGCCTGAGGATAAACAAGCATACGCGAATGGAAACCAAACCTGCACATGATAATATTTACACAAAAAGACCTCCTAGAGGCCAGCATTCAACATAGTTTGGACACACCCCTAGTGGGTGGAACTGCGAAACTTAACAAAAGATTGTTCAAAGACAACAAAGCAGGAAAGATAAAGACGGCAGGTCAAGCTGGCGGAGCGGCCGACTGGTTGGCGGAGACGGTCGCGCCGGCTGAAGGAGCGGCCGGCTGGCGAACTTCGGCCTGGTCGTCGCCTCCCGCAGAGGGCGCGCTTCCACGCGCCTCGTTGCTGGAGGCACGGTCGGCCTGAGGTCGGCTGGTTGTTCCACCAGCCGGCTCGACGTCTCCGCCGTCGTCATCTTCGTCTTCTTCGCCCTCGTCGCTGGAGGCGATCTCCTCCGCCGAGTCCTCGCCCACCGCCGGGTTCAGCCCGAACCACTCCTCCGGCTGCGCGACACCGTCATCATCGATTTCGGGTGCGAAAATGCTGATGTCGGTGCACTCGGCGATCGTTGAACCCCGCTGGGCGATAGCCGGCCTCACCGCCTCCAGCTCCGCGTCGGCCTCCATCCGCCAAGTGCGCAGCTGGTCCAGGCTCAGCCCTGGGTACCAGGCCCGGACGAACTCCAACGCCCGCCCGGCTCCGAGGCGGGCCGCTGACGCTTTCCAAGCTTCGAAACGACCAACTGCGACTTCCAGCCAGTCGGCGGTTCGGCTCGGAGTGCGGGGGATTGTCTCGCCGGGCCAGAGGGCGGCCAGCACTTGCGCCCCGGCACGTTGGAGCCGGCGAAGCATCCGATGAGCCGGCTGCAACCGTGCCTGGACAGCTAGAAGCTGCTCCTCAAGGGTCCGGTTTGCATCCGGCACGATGTCGGCCCCCGCTTGCCGGCGCGCCTCGTGATGAGCCTCAATGCTTTGGGCGGCGAAGGCGGAGTAGCCTGGGAAGTAATCTGCAAGAAACAACAAGCAAGAGCTCAAGATAAGTCAAAAAACCCAAACGGCAAGTGGCAGGAGAGGGCCGAGGAAGGCAGCTTACCGTCGATCAAGTCTTCGATCCGGCCGAAGCCTTCGTCCAGGCCTCGCCGGGTCTCAGACCAGGTCGCCGCCGCCATCTCATACTCCGCCATCAAAGCGTCTTCGCTTTCCCGCGCCGCCTGCAGGGCCGCTTTGTGGCTTTCCTCTTGCTCGGCCAGCTTCTTGGCCAGGCGATCCCGTTCCTGGGCCAAGGCAGTGCACTCGGCCTCTTTGGCGTAAAGGGCGGCCTTCGCTTCGCCAAGCTCCTTCCTCAAGTCGGCGTTGGCCCCTGAAGACAAAGAAAGAAGAAAGAAGAATAAGAAAGAGTCGTCAAGAAAGATTCGACCCGACTGCGCAGCAGTCGGCCCGAATCTCGGGGACTACACCCAGTGGGTGCGCTGACGCGCCCCCACAGGAGATAAACAAGACCAAGTACTTACTTCGGCTGTCGGCCAGGTCATCGGTCCGCCGGCTCAACTCTCGAGCCTGGGAGTCGAAGGCGGCAGCGCGAAGGTTGTGGTATTCCTGAAAGTTTAGAAAGAAAGCAAAGTAAGGTGGCCGTCGAGAAAGATCCGACCCGACTGCGCAGCAGTCGGCCCAGATCTCGGGGACTACACCCAGTGGGTGCACTGACGCGCCCCCATGGAAGAAATCAAGAAAACAAAGCAGCTAAGAGCGAAGGACTCACCCGGATAGTGGTTCGCGTCGACAAGAACTCTTGGTTGAGCTGTTGCAGCAAAGCGGCTTGAGCTTGTAGCCGGCTCCGGACCCCTTGAGCCGCCGCGTCCAGCTCGCTGGTCCCCCCGCTGGGGGTCCACTCGGACACGGCGGTGCTGGCCGCCTCCAGATCCCCAGCCGGCTGGCCTGCGCCCGTGGCTCGGCACAACTCCGGCGGAGCAGCGCCTCCTCCAGCACGCCGGCCCGTCGCCAGCTGCACCTTGAGGCCGGCCCTGCTCTCTGGCTCGCCTCCGGCCGGCTCCTCCGGCGCCGCTGACGATTGACCGCCTTGGCCCGCTCCGGTTGGCGCTGTAGGCGGCGCTCTCCCGGCCAAGGCCACGGGCTCCTCCTCCCTCTCCAACAGCGGCGGGTCTTGGATGATCTCCTCCGCCAAGGGCAACGGGGTGTTGGGGGCCACGGCTCGGAGTGGAACGGCGAGCAGCGGAGGCTGGCTGCGCGAGCTTTCCGCCTCCGTCTCTGAGGGAGCCGCCTCCCTCTGGGCCTTGGCTACCACTTCAGCCTGCCCCTTCGCCGCCTGGGCGGCCGCCTTCTCCGCCGCCTCGCGCTCTTCCCGCGCTTCGCGGGCGTTCCGCTCTGTGGCCTCCTTAAGATCGGCGAGGGGGTCCACGCGGCGGGAGCTCGAAGACCCTCCAGCCGGCCCTACGACGGAGCCGCCCGGGCCCCATTTGAGAGAAAGCGGCGCCCTGTCCAGCAAGCGAAGGAAAGTTAAGAAGACATTCGAAGGAAAGAGAACAACGGCGAGATTGTGGCAAAGCGATTAAAGACTTACGCCGAGACCGCCTGGGGCTGTTTCACAGCCTTGCGGAAGCGGGCCGCCTTCGCGGCCGCCTCTTCTCGCTTCGTCGCTGCGGCGGAGGGTTTTGACTTCTTCGGCCGACTGCCGAAGAGGCCTAGAGCGGCCCGACGCTTCTGCGCGCCGCCGGCAGCCGGCGCGGCGGACGAGCCCGTGCCCTGTTGGTCGGCCGCCGGCTGGCGATGCGGAGCGACTTCGGCTTCAAAGTCGTCCGGCCAGTCCTCGAAGCTCGCGGTGAACCTTGAGCCTCCGGGCTCGGCGCTGTCCCCCACGACGGCGTCCTCCATGGCAGCCGCCCCCAAGTCCGGGTCGTCGACATCATCCACCGTGCGGTCGGGGGCGTACCGGCGTTCGATCCCTGCCGCCCCGGCCGGCGGCGGAAGAAGAGGGTTCTGCACAGAGAGCCGGCTAGTCAGAAGCCGGCTGTCACGAAGCCGGCTGACGACGAAAAAGAAGATAAAGAGAGAAACTTACCACGGGTGGAGGATTTGCGCGAGAATACGGCGCCTTGCCGTACTGCCAGTCCCCGCTGAGCTTGCAATTGGCGATGTAGTTGACCATAAGTGCCACCTCCGCGTGCGGCATCTCCCATGTGCTCAGCCGGCTTGGATCGAAGCGGCCGCTCATCTGACACATCATATGGGGCCGGCTCTGGAGAGGAAGGATCTGGCGCTCCACGAAGGCAGCCACCAAGTCGGCCCCGCGCAAGCCTTCCGACTGAATCAGCACCCGAAGCCGGGCGATGGCAGCGTTCACGGCCGGAGACAACGACCGGGATCGGAAGCTCCACGAGGGCTGCCTCCCAGCCGGCAGGCCGGCTACGTAAGCCGGCAGGTTGGTGTAGTCTTCTTGCTCGACGACGTTCTTCACGTAGAAATAAGATCTCTGCCAGACCTTCACCGACTGGATCAGGGGATGGGCGGGAACGGATTGTTCTCGCTCGCCCTCCTCATGGCGATGAAGGCTCCGCAGGGGGCCGGCACGCCGGCGACGACTGTGCCGAGCTTGCTCTGGAAGAACTCTCCCCAGAGCTCCAGTGTGGGGAGCAGCCCTAAGAAGCCTTCGCAGAGGGAGACGAAGGCCGACAGCAGCATCACCGCATTGGGCGTGAGGTGATGCGGCTGGAGGTTGTAGAATTCGAGGAAGGAACGCAGAAACCCGCTCGCCGGGAGGCCGAAGCCGCGCAGGCAGTGTGAGCGGAAGACGACCCGCTCGCCCTCCTCCGGCGCCGGCGAGATCTCCTTCTCGGGCGCCAGGCGGACCCGAACGCGGTCGGCGCCGGGCAGGCGCCGGGTCTGGCGAAGGAACTCCACGTGATCCTCGTGGACGTTGGAGCCGTCCCAGGAGCTTGACAATGCCATGGGAGCGAGGTGGCGTGGAGACGCGATGGCGCTGAGACGGGAGGCTGCGGCGGCAGTGAGAGGAAGAAGACGAGAGTTGAGGAGGGACGGAGTGGGAGGGAGCGCGCGAGCCTCTGTCGCTCCCCCTCCTCCCCCTACTTATAGGCTCACGTGGCGGAGCCGAGGAGGCGTGGCGTGGGGAAGCGTGGGGGTTGATCGTGCCCACTTCCCACGCCCCGCGATTACCGATTCTTAATGGCGAGACGAAAACTGCCTTGATAAGGCGAGCGGCCCTGTGGGCCACGGGAGATCCGCGCCCGGACCGAGGCTCGCGAGTGGCGGGCCCGGGCCTGCGGCGGCGTCCCATCGCGCGCGTGCGCTCGCAGGATCCTGCCGCCACGTGGCCGCGAGAGGGCCCGTGGTCAGCATCCAGGCCCCCTCTCCTCCCGCCTACGCGGGGTTATCTGGAGTCGGCGTACGCCCGCGGAGCCGGCTCTTCGGGATAGGAAGCTGACCAAGCTTCTCGTCCCCTTGTTCACCTCAGAGCTCGATCAGCTTCGGGGACTACTGTCGGAGTAAACACCATGGGTAGCCTAGCCGGCTTCCCCTGGCACTTCTGCAGAAATTACGAGCCCGCCCGGCTCTCAAAAATCCAAGACACGGGGCCGCCTTCCCCCCGCCGGCTGCGATCTAGGCCGGCTTTGGGAAGGCGGTCCGACTTCAACCTTCATGAGAGGGCCGACTCCAAGAAGCCAGCTACGAGAAAGCCGACTCCTTCAAGCCGGCTCCCCATAAAGTAGTCAAGACCGTACCCACAAAGTTTGCACCCACCTAACGGTGGTGCGACGGGGCATGGCTACAGAAGAGCCTGCCACCCCCGAATCCTGGGGCACGCCTGGCACAGTGCGCCGTACGAGGTAGGCATGACCCGTCCGGCGCAGCACTGTTGCCATGTTGACCCTGGCGTCACCCACGACGGGCCGCCAGCCTGGCCCACAGGCGGTGGGCCCCTTAGAGCAGAGAGACGGCCGAAGGCGGCCACGCTTCCAACCAGCCGGCCCAAGACGGAGCCGGCTCCCAGCGGCCGGCCCACCGCTTCCCTCGAAGAGGACGCCCCATTAAGGAGACAAGACGCGGTAAGGCTACAGCAATCGTCCGACAGGCGGCGGTACTGTAGCCGCGCTTACCACGATGAAGCTCATGTCAACAAGATGAAGCCACAGTGACCCAGGAGTTGGCAGCCGACGGGACCCACCAGTCGGCGGGCCCCAGCAGTCGGCGCGGAAGCCGGCGAGCACAGTCACAGACGGCTGGGCCCCGCGCCCAGCCGGATTACCATTGTACCCCCGGGGGGTAGGCCTATATAAACCCCCGGGAGCACCCATGCAAAGGGTTCGACCCCCTGCTAGTACTAGACACCATACAAGGAGAAGAAGCAGGCTAGCCGTGCCCTTTCTTCCTCCTCCCCCCCCCCAAAACAGCTCAAGGAGCATTGTGTAGCTACTTGATTCATCTAGAGAGCATGCGGAGACCCCGCAGAGCAGCAGTAGGGGTGTTATCTCCTCGGAGAGCCCTGAAGCTGGGTAAGATCCGCCGGCGTGCATGTCCTCGCCCCATCCCGCTTCCAGGCACCGGCGACGTCTTACTGGTTCCCACAAAGATAAGCCACCCGTTGGCATATGTCGCACCTACCACCCGACAGTCGGTGATGATGCTGTGTGGTATGCCATACCGAATTGTGATATCAGAGATGAAAGTCACGGCAGTTGGACCATTCAGCTTCTTGATTGGCTTCGCTTCTATCCACTTGGTGAACTTGTCCACTGTGACAAGTAAGTGAGTTAAGCCACCTCGTGCTGTCTTGAATGGTCCCACCATGTCTAGACCCCAAATTACGAAAGGCCAGGCAATGGGGATGGTCTTGAGTGCAGAAGCCGGTTGGTGCGGCTTGGAGCTAAACTTCTGGCACCCTTTGCATTTTTGGACCAACTCCTTGGCCTCTTCCAAGGTAGTTGGCCAGAAGAAACCGTGTCGAAAGGCTTTGGCGACGAGTGCTCTTGAAGCCGCATGGTGGCCGCACTCGCCTTGATGGATGTCTTTGAGAATCGCTTGGCCTTGCTCTAGCTCTACGGAGCGCTGGTAGACACCAGTGACGCTGCGCCTGACCAGCTCTCTGTTGACTCTGGTGTAGGCTGCCGCCCGGCGTTGTATTTGCCGAGCTGAGGTCTCATCAGTCGGTAGCTCTTTGTTCACCAGGAATTTGAGGATGGGCTGGGCCCATGAGGGTGCTGCTATTTCTTCGACTGCCAGAACTGCGACTTGGACGAGGGCGGTTGGGCTGGGAGGCGGCGGGTTGGAGTCAACAACCTCTTACTAGGTTAATGAAGTCCCCATGCCGACTGGCGCGGCCCTTGGGCCGAGTTCTGGAGTCTTTGAGTCTGCCGCCGCAGTCCCCGGGCCGGGTCCAACTATGGCGGCTTTGGAGCCAACTGCCAAAATCCCCGTACCGTCTGCCGGGGCTCTGGAGTCGGATCCGACGTCTTCGGGAGGAGCCAGCACAAAGATGGAGTCTGATTCTGGTGAAGGCTTGACAGGCGGCTTGAGGAGGCGTTGAAGGGCGACGCCAGATGGTATTGCTTGGCGGGTAGAGCCGATTCGTGCCAAGGCGTCTGCTTGGTCGTTGTCGTTTCTTGGAACATGGAGGAACTCGCACCCTTCGAAATACCCGCTGCGTTGCTGCACGAGGAAACGGTAACTCGCCATGTTTGCATCTTTCGCGTCCCAGTCGCCAGATGACTGCTGGACCACTAAGTCCGAGTCGCCATAACACAATATCCGGCAGATGCCAAGTTCTTTGGCAAGTCGGAGCCCGTGAATGAGTGCCTCGTACTCGGCGACGTTGTTGGAGGCGGCAAAATGGATTTGCAGTGCATATTTGAGCTTGTCGCCTTTAGGAGAGGTGAGGACGACACCGGCTCCCAAGCCGGTGCGCATCTTGGAGCCGTCGAAATGCATCCGCCAATGGGTGGAGTCCGGCGCTGGAGGTAGGTACTGGGTCTCGGCCCAGTCAATGAGGAAGTCGGCCAGTGCTTGTGACTTGATAGCAGTGCGGGGCTGGTAGTGGATGGTGTAGGGAGCCAGCTCTATGGCCCACTTGGCCACTCGGCCAGAAGCATCTCGGCTACCGATGATCTCGGCAAGTGGGGCCGTGCAGACCACCGTGATTGGATGCTCTTGAAAGTAAGCTTCAATTTCTTGGCAGTAAAGTGTAGGCCATAGCACATCTTCTGGTAGTGGGGGTAGTTCTGCTTGGAGGTCGACAATACCTCGCTCAGGTAATCTACCGGTCTCTGGATAGGTAGAGCCTTGCCTTCCTCCTTGCGTTTCACTACAATGACCGTGCTGACTACCCGGCTGGTGGCGCCGATGTACAGGAGCATAGGTTCCTTGGGAGTCGGAGCCGCTAGGACGGGTGGAGTAGTCAGCATCTTCTTCAACTGGAGAAAAGCTTCGTCCGCCTTATGGTTCCACTCGAAAAAAGTGGTCTTCTTCATGAGTTGGTATAAGGGGAGAGCTTTCTCGCCCAGCCGACTGATGAATCGGCTGATGGATGCCAAGCAGCCGGTGAACTTTTGCACATCCAGCAGTCGACTGGGTACCTCCATTCTCTCAATGGCCTTGATCTTTGCTGGGTTGCATTCTATGCCGCGTTCAGAGACTAGGAAGCCAAGGAGCTGGCTGGCTGGTACTCCGAAGACACACTTCTCGGGGTTGAGCTTGATCTGGAATCGGCGCAGGTTCTCAAAAGTCTCCTTGAGGTCTTCCAGCAGTGTTCCATGCTTTTCCATCTTCACCACCACGTCGTCCACGTAGACGTGGGCGTTCCTGCCGAGCTGCTTGAGGAGGCACTTCTGCATGCAATGCTGAAAGGTGGCGCCGGCATTCCTTAAGACGAACATCATGGTGAGGTAGCAGAAGGCTCCAAACGGCGTGATGAAGGCGGTCTTTAGTCTGTCAGCCGGGTTCAGCTTGATCTGGTGATATCCTGAGTATGCATCCAAAAAATCAACAGCTCACATCCAGCTGTGGAGTCTATCACCTGGTCGATTCTTGGTAGAGCAAATGGGTCCTTGGGGCAGGCCTTTTTGAGGCTCGTGTAGTCAATACACATTCGCCACTGCTTGTTCTTCTTCAGTACCAGGACTGGATTCGCTAGCCATTCTGGAAAGAACACTTCCATAATGAAGCCGGCTGCGAGGAGTCGGGCTATCTCTTCTCCGACAACTCTTCTCTTCTCTTCTGATAGGCGGCGCAGGGGCTGCCTGACCGGCTTTGCGTCAGATCGGACGTGTAACTTGTGCTCGGCGAATTCCGTCGGTACACCTGGCATGTCTTTGGGGGACCATGCGAAGATGTGCCGATTCTCACGGAGGAAATCGACGAGCTCGCCTTCCTATTTGCTGTCGAGGTTTGTACCTACGACAGCGTACCTCTCTAGGTGCTCCGGATCCAAGGGTATCTTCTTTGTCTCTTTGGCCGGTTTGAACGAACCTTCAGCCTCCGACTCCTTCGGGTTGGGCGACACCTCTGGCTGCTTGCCGGCCATCGCCACAACTCGCTCAAGGAGCCGCTTCTCGGCCGCGATTACCAGGGACTCGGCCAGCCGACTGCTCTCAGCCGCGCAGGCGGATGACTTCCGGTAGTTGCCGGCCACAGTCAGAATTCCCCTAGAGCTCGGCATCTTCATCTTGAGGTAGGCGTAGTGGGGGACCGCCATGAACTTGGCCAAGGCGGGTCGGCCGAGTAGCGCATGGTATGGGCTCTCGAGGTCCACTACCTCAAACTAAACAGACTCTCGGCGGAAGTGATCTTTGTCTCCAAAGAGGACGTCCATCAGGATCTTGCTGATTGGTGAGCAGGAAAGCCCAGGAACAATGCCGTGGAACACAGTCCGGCTGTTCTGAAGCTGTCTTTGCTTGATTCCTAACTTCTCCATGGTGTCCTTGTACAGGATATTGATGTTGCTGCCTCCGTTTATCAGAACCCGCGAGAAACGCGCGGCTCGTCTATCCGTAGCAAAGGTGGCGTCCAAGACTAAGGCATAGGAGCCCGGACTTGGCAACACCTCTGGGTGGTCAGCCTTGCTCCAACTGATGGGTTTCTCGGACCAGTGCATGAACTCTGGCGTCTCTGATGCCACTGCATTCACCTCTTGTCGCTGCAGCCGCCTGCTGCGTCAATCATCAGTCATACTGGTAAACACCATGTAGGCTCCGTGTTCTTCAGGGTATTCGTCTTGTACTGCGCCGACTGGCCTGACAGCCGGCTGTTGGGGCGGAGGCGGAGGCGGCTGCCCAGCAGGCGGGGTGGCAAGAGGTCGTCTCCCTTGGTGATCCTGGTGAGCCAGTGGCACTTCCGGGTGGTGTGATTCGATGGCTTCGCGCCGCTATGGAACTTGCAAGGTCCATCCAGGGTTTGTTTGTAGGAGAAGGCCGGCAACCAGTTTGGCTTGCCGCCTTTCTGTCGTTTGGGCGGAAGCTGCTCATCTGGCTGCAGGGCTTCAACGGTCGCGACCTGCCGGCTGCTGGAAGCCGGTTGCGGGGCCTTGCGCTTGTGGTCGCCCGGCTGTTGTCGCCGGTTGGCGTCTCCCGCCGGAGTTCTTGGAGCTTGAGGGGCCACTTTGCCAGTTGTGCTGATTTGAATCTCCGCCTTCATGGAGGAGTCGGCCGTGGCGTACTTGTCCGCTATGATCAGCAGCTTGTCGAGGGTTTCTGGCTCGTCGCAGAGGAGCTTGTGCTTGAGCAGGGTGCCTTCTCTGCACCCGGCTGTGAAGTACTCAATGGCCTGCACCTCGTGCACGCCCTCGCAGGAGTTCCGAAGCTCGGCCCAACGCATGAGGTAATCGTGAGTCGACTCGTCGGGGCCTTGCACGCACAAGGAGAGCTGACGCGGCTTGGGAGGACGCTTGTACGTGCTGGTGAAGTTGCGAACGAACGCTTCGGTGAAGTCGACCCAGCCGTTAATGCTGCGGGGCTTCAGGCTGTTCAGCCATGTCCGGGCCGTGCCCTGGAGCATGAGCGGAATGTACTTTACGGCGACACGCGTGTTGCCGTTTGCTATGCTGACAGTCATGGAGTAGTTGACTAGCCAGTCTTCCGGCTTCACGGAGCCGGTATACTTGGGCGTGTCTCTTGGGAGCGTGAATCCTCTGGGAAAGGGCTCGTCTCGAATGCGGGGCCCGAAACAAGGCGGACCCAGCTCGTCTTCTTCTTCCAGCGCCAGGAATCGGTGAAGCCGGTCGATCTGGTGGCGGGCGTCATTCTCTCCAACTCCCTCTCGGCGGCCAAGGCGGTCGCCGAGAGTCGAATGATCAACAGGCGGCGGGGAGACTCGCCTCTCCTTGCGAGGAGGGGGAGGCGGACAGTCGTCCCGTCGTTCCACTGCTCTCGGGCGACCGTCTCGGTCCCGCTCTATGGTAATGCGAGTCTGATTGTGGCTGACGGCCGGATCCTTGTCTCTTCTTCCTCGGGCGCCACCAGTCGGCGTCCGAGACGTCGTGCCTTGATCTCGGCGAAGGTCGTCGTTTCGCCGTTGCGGCGCCTCCGTGCGGCAGCCGGCCTCGTTCTGCGCGGCAGCCGCGTCGAGGAGCCGCTAGACTCGCTCTGTCATCAGGCGGCGTTCTTCGCCCTCGAAATTGTCCAGCTCGTCCGTCGCTGCTTGGGCGGCTCGGATTTTCTCCGCTGGTGTAGCGTACACAGGGCGGCTTGCCCCTAACAGGTTGGCGATGGCTACGCCGCGCTGCTGGACCCACTACAAGAAATATGTCAACTTATGACCTTCTGTCAGTGACCCTGGAAGAATTGGTCATAAATCGATGACCATTTTAGACCAATTGGTCAAAAGCTGTTCGGGGGGCTCCAAACCCTAAACCATTGCGACCATTTTGGTCAGAAAGGTCGTAATTTCCTTACACGAAATGGTCATAAAGCAGACAGCACTAGTCCGCTGCCTTATTTCTAGCTGATCATGACCAATATAGATGGTCATAACCTTGTAAATTGTGGTGGGTTGCTATGACTAGGCGCCACCTCATCAGTTTTGCCTATGTGTCATGTCCATGTGGCAGTTTTTGCCCTAGGTTGTGAAGCAACCTATATTTCTGTCATTCCCAAAATTCCCCAAAAAATCTCATAAATTCTTTGGGTCATATCTTCATCAAATATGTAAAAGTCCTTCCTTGCCTAGTTCAAATCTAATTCAACAATATTCATTTTCCTATTCTGTTCACAACAACACTTTATGAAGGAAGTGCTATTTATATATTCTTGATTGCCCTAGGAATTTTTGGGCACTCTTTTCTATCGAAATCATTACCGCATGACAAAATTCAGCTCCATTTGCCTAGCAAATATTCCTCGGCAAATTTCCAAAGTTTTTGTCCACCTAGAAGCATTGTGAAGGAAGTACCTTTTTTATATCTCGAAATGACATGAAATTTATACAGTTCCTTCATATGCCCAAATTATCACCCTCCTCCAAATTGCAGCTCAGTCAAATTATCTATGTGAGCCCAGGTTCAATTTATATTTTATGGCCAAATTGGCACGTTGCAAAGCAAGTGTTATATAGACCCCTCCTATTACCCTCAAACTTTTCGAGCACTCTTCCATACCCAAATCATTGCCGCATGATAATACTCAGCTCAATTTTCTGAGTAAATCTTTCTCAGGAAATTTCCAAAGTTTCTACCTCGAGAGAAGCTTTGTGAAGTAAGTACTAGCTAGGCTTACCCAAATGATCTGAAACTTTACCAGCGCATGATCATACCTAAGTAACTTACCTACACCTTTTTTAGCTCATTTAATTCATCCAATCTCTCTCACTAGTTTTCCCAAGTTTCTGTCCATAGAAGAGCATTGTGAAGGAAGTACTACTTTGGCATGTCCAAATGGTATCAATTTTCTACAATGCTTTCCTATGCCCAAATAACCATCCTCCACAAAATTTCAGCTCAATCCATTCATTATTTTGAGCCCAGCTTCAACATTTATATTTTTGTCCAGCGTGGTACTGTGCAAAGCAAGTACCACCTAGGATCCTCCTTTTGAGCTAAAAATTTGTGAAGACATTCACCTTAGTAGATGATCATCCTCAGCCAAAACTCACGCCCATTGGCCATGTGCATTTCCCGTACCGCTAATCAAACACCTGGCTGCTAATTCATGTTTGAGCATCGATCGGTCTCCTCGTGAGAATCTTATGTTGTGATTTTCTTCCTAGCACCAACCTGGGGAGTGCCCAACCCACTAGACATGCCTAGGCCGCCCAGAACACATGGCAACATTACGGTCACGCGGTGACCACGCGACGGGCATGCGAGTTTATGCGCTCTAGAGTTGGGGCCCTCGGCCACCGCCCAAACCTCGATGTATCGCCACCAAACCATGTATTTATGATTAAATAGGTCCTTATGTAACTAGAAATTATATTTGGAAAAAATAAATAGCAAACTATGAGGCAGTTGCAGTTCAAATTTGACCCGCTTCCAACTGAATCAGCGGAAATTTGCCTTTTTCACGAGAGGTGGATCAAAACTTTTGACACCCAACCATTTTGTCAATTGTGCATTAAATATGGCCTAGTATTTTATAAAAATTATTTGGTCCAATTTTGCAACAATTATTTGGTAGTTCCTTCACAAAAAACCTCCTTTCGGGCACTCGAAAAATGGAAAATGGTTTTTTCGTCCAACGAAAATGAAAACTTCCTTAGGCAACATTGTTTTCCATTCCAATATGCACCCTTGTGCACAATATGAGATCATTTGAACAAACTATGCCATGAATGTGGCCATAAGATTGATCATTTGGCTTGAAAGCCGTGAATCTTCACACATGATAGCTCATTTCTGAGAACACTTTTTTAAAATAATTATCGTATTACAAGTTTATTATTTTTCCCGGAAACTTGGTCGTATATTATGACACAATGCGAAGGTTTTCCAATTTTTTGATTTTTTTTGAATTTTTTATGCCTGTTTCAAAATGTGGTCAAAACGGCGGGCTTGACCGTTCCTAGCTAGCGGTTGAATCTTGGAATTTTTTTGGTGTTTCTCTGATTAAATAGATACTTATGTACCTAGAAATGATTTTTGTAAAAAATGAAGAGCAAACTACGAGGTAGCTACAGTTCAAATTTGACCCGCTTCCAACTGAATCGACGAGAATTTATCTTTTTCACCAGAGATGGATCAAAACTTTTCACGCCCAACCATTTGGTCAATTGTGCATTAAATTTGTTCTAGTATTTTAGAAAATTAATTTGGTAAAAATTTGTAATAAATATATGATAGGTCCTTCACAAAAGAACTCATTTTGGACACACGATAAATGAAAAAATGAATTAAAAGAAGTCATTTCTCATAACTCTTTATAAAAATATTTATCTTATTTCAATTTTTGATTATTCCTGAAAACTAAATTCAAATTTGCTGACACAATGTGAAGTTTTTTTTTCAATTTTTCAGGTCATAATGAAATAGCTAACATGATTTAGCACCTTACTTTTAGTCGATTACGACCAATTTAAATGGTCAAAATATCATACCTGTATAATGCGTTTTGATTGGTCCAGAGGCCTCTCACGCGGATCATGGATAATCACCGTCGGATGCTCCTGGATCCAACGGCCCGCATGTCGCACGTCTCACCCACGTCCCGCACTCCTCCTCTCGCACCCTTCTCTCCCTCGAACTGACGCCCCTCTCTCCTCTCCCTCACTCCGATCTGATCTGAATCCACCGCCGCCCACCGTCGCCCACCCCCACCGCCGCCCACTGTCGCAAGCCCCCTCCGCCGCCCACCCCCGCCGTCGACGACCCTCACCATCGAGCCCATGCCCCGACCCGCGCCCTCTAGTACTCTCCCTCAACCCTCACCAGTGGCTAGGGTTTCGGCCGCCACCCCTAACTTCGTCGGGATCTGCCAAATCCAGCGACTGCGAGGCCAGAGGTGGGCGGATCTGGCACCGGTAAGCCCGTCCCCTCCTTATTCGCGCACTATCTCCTCCTCACCTCAACTCGTCTTGTGTTCCCTTTCGGCAGGTCAACATGGTTGTGGATGGGACGACGACGATGGCAGGAGGGGCGAACCTCCATGGGACGGGTCGCCACCAAGGAGATGGAGCTCCTTCTCCATCCAATTTGGCAATCTCCGGCCGCCTCCTCCAGATCCTCGCCGACCACGGGCCCCTCACCGTCGGCAACACCTGGAACCATGCCAAGGTACCCTCCTCGACCCACTCGGCTGTCCGTGCGTGTGTCAACGACCCCTAGCTCTTGAGCTCCATGTATTGCTGCGACTTTGTTCGTCCATGGCCGGCCAGTAGATGCGATGGTATTAAGAGCTGATGGAACTGGTGCCCGGAAGCGAGTAGTACAGCTTGGCCTCTGCCTGTACTTCCTTCTTTGATCAGATGATGCTTAGACCAGGAAGATTGTAGCTTCTGCCCTCTTTTTAGTGCCTTAGCTTCTTGCATTTGGGGAGCAAATAAAGTGATAGTTTTACCCTTCTTCGCACCTAGCCGTACTCTTGTATGTCAATACCAGCTAGTCTGTTACAGACTAGTGTCCTGTGATTAGATGCAATATGGTGTATGTTCAACTCAGTGATTTCAGCCTGAGTATTTTGGTGCTAGTAGGAATTTTCTGCAATTAGGATTGTATATCAGGCATCTTTTAGTCCGTTGTCACCGAATAAGCTGAATGTGTATGCTATGACAGACACCTGGTGGTGAGGTAAACAATTGATTCTTGTTCATGCCACTTCTTTTTTAGATGCTCAATGTGGTTACTACATCACTTTGTTATGCTATTTATTCAAAGTGTATGTATTCAATGTCCTCCTGGACATGCAGTTAGTCTGTATCTATCTTAGCGAAGACACAAGAGAAGAATGTTACAACGATAGTATGTGCTAAATTTGATCCCGGGTTGTATAACATATCTGTTACTGCAGGTCACCCATCCTCGGGGAGCAGAAGGAGGGACGTATCTAGCTGGCCATCAAGGGCCTGCTCTGCTCCTCTTCTTCCTTGACCATCGGTACCACCACGTTCCCGGGCTTCCAAGGCGCGCCAGCACACCGCCGCCATGCCTCCTCTGCTCTCCGGGCTCGGACCAATCGCTCGACCCTTCAGGTACGCACGTCTCCTGCTATTATCTCAACCCTGTGAGTGCCAACTTGCCTCTTGTCTGCCAAGAGTGTTGACTGAATTGCTTCTGATACATGTATGTGTGTGTTTGTGTGCAGCACAAGCCCTGCAGCAGCCGACGTGGGTTCAGGTGTCCCCTCCCCTGATGGCTATAAATCTACCATGCTCTGCTAATTCTATGCGAGCACTGTTAGGCGTTCGTTTGTATTTGCAAATTAGCAGCAGCTTGCAGAATATGTGCCGTCCAAAGCGCTGCCTTAATACAATATGCGTATCATTAGCTGGTATCCATATGGAGATAGTTTAGCAGAGGAAGAAATAAACACCTATGTTTCTTGGTCCGTGAAATTGCATTGGAGAGATGGGTCTATTATATATAGGTGATACATTACACTAGTTGAATTTGACCACGCACCAACTCCAACAAGTGATACGTGCATGCTAATTGTTATTAGCTTCAAAACCTAGTAAATGCCTTCTTGCACTAGGTACACCCCTGAATTTTTTTCCTTTACAACCTCATCAATGTACAACATGTTTGCTTGAAAGTAATTTTAGTTGATTCTTTGATGGAGTGCTAAGACTGCGTGGAACAGTAGTTTTTATTATCTAAAACTACCGCCGTGTGATTATGCAGGTGCCTAGTTTGTTTTTATTAGTTTTTATTATATAAAGTACCTCCCTCGAACATTAGTTTGTCACCTTGTTTCCACTGATACGCAGGATATTGTTTGCTGCTTATGCTTTTCTGATCGACAGTATCAGGCAGTAACACATTAATTAGTCTCGGTTACTTGAAATCAAATCCATGATTTTGTTATGTACTGTTTGCTCACAGTTAAGTATAAGTTAACCTTTCATGTTAAGGCAAACCTGAGAACACTTGCTTGTGAGAACCAACTGGACTTCTTAGATATATCCAAGTGAAGATGTACTGTTACCCATGGTCTTGTTCCTTTACCCATGGTCTTGTTTGTCCTGCAGGTTAGTGAGCAGCATCAGGAGGAGGAGCTCAAGCACGACCACCAAGAGGCACCACCGCAGCAGCAGGTAGCACGTCCATCTCCACCTCCCTCTCCCTCTGCTCCCAAACCTTTTTATTAGAATATATTGAGTACATTCTGTCAACTTGTGTGTCAGTAAGAACAAAAACTAATTATCTAAGGTCCTGTTATTATTACCTATATATGACATTGCTACTGGATTGCCTAGTGCCCCTGTTCATGGTGGGCTAAACTTGTATTTGCTCCTGCTGCTGCATTTTGATGATCATGAGTGTGATGCATTTTGATGATCTCCTTGTACCAGATGAGTCCGTCGATGAAGCAGCAGCGTCTCCTCTAGAGGGTGACGGTGGTGGCGGCGCCTGTGTGCGGCTTCGACTACAACCTCCTCTTCGGTGAGTCCTTCTCCTACCTCTAGCTCCATCTCCGAGCTGTTGTAATACCATGCTCTGTTTCATGGCCGTGGCTTATTTAGTCTGTGCTTGCTATGGCTTGTGCATTGGAGCCTAATTAGCTTCTATTAGGGGATAATCTACTGGTTATACCAAGATTTTACATGAAATTTTGTTCTGCTTATTCTGCTAAGGTTGTTTGCAATGGTTATACATATGTTACACAATTTTTGCTGCTGGCTAATGAGCTTTAGAGATGGTAACATGGTTCTGCACTCTCAGGATCATCTTATGACACACAATCAATTTTTGGTGTGCTCAAATTTTTAATTTTAGTGATAAGGAAATATCCCACCTAGTTTGCTGGCTCTCTCACTTGAGTTGGTTTAATAGTAGTGGCCTCCTGACTTGTACTTAGTTGGGTAGGTGCTGGCTGGGAGCAAAAGTTTATATGCATGGATAATGGACTTGCACTAAATGGACACAAATAAAGGAGTTGAGTATTAAGTGAACTTGTTCTAACTGGAAACAATTTCTGTATGGTGTACATAAATATCGAGTTGATAGCTGATCTGTAGCAAATATAGCTGCGCGTAACTTCCTTACTTGGTTCCTCTTTTACAGGAGCTCTAGGCCTAAGAAAGTTGGAAGTGCAAAGATGTGAAGAAAAGAGCGAAGCCGTGAAGTGCTACTCAGCAAAGAGTTGTCTGTTCTATTTGACTGTAATATTATAATAGCTGGTATACCTAGGTTGTAATAGTCTACAGAAATTGTAGTACACTAATATAGTGTCATTTGACGAGTTTCACATGTTCTCTTGTTTGGAATATTTGATTATGAATGTGATTTGTTTGTGTGTGAGATGGGAACCTGACCAGTGCAACCCACTTATGAAATAATATGACTAGTTCGTAACTTTCTTATGTGTGGGATCAATATATGAGATTAACATGACTAGTGGGACCAGCTCCAAAATATATTTTCCAAAAATATATAATCAATAGACTGTAAAAGGCCAAAGCCCAGAGATAAAAAGGCTGAAATATTGGGCTTGGCCCATGTAGCCCAATAGAATTCGTAGGAATGATAATAATAATAAAAGGCCGAATTGTTGGGCTAGGCCCATGTAGAAAACCGAATTGGACCGGGCTGAATCTTGTGCCACATCAGCTTGCCACGCTGGATGCCTACGTGGCCTGGGGAGGTTGATAGTGACCAAAACGCCACAGTAGACGTATTTTGGTCATAAACGTCTTCGACCATTCCAGAAGAAAGGTCGCTATAGTCAGTTTATCACTGCCAGCTTTTGACCTTCTGTTTTTGGTCACAAAAAGGTCGCAAATGAAAAACCATGACCTTTCAGTGACCAATAGTGGTGGTCACAAGTTGACATATTTCTTGTAGTGACCGTGCCAAGGCGGCTGGGCCCCGCCGGGGCCGGCGAGTCGCCGACGGCGTGATCCATCTCCCGCTGGTAGGCTTCTGACAAGCGTCTCATGCTGGCCAGCTTCTTCGCGCCTTCAACGAGCTGAAGGCGGCGCGCTTCCAACGTCTCTGCGTGAGCGTCTTCCAGAATGGGCGCAGTTAGGTCTTGTAGCGCCGCACCGAGTGAGTCGTGCGCTCCTCCACCGGGGAGCTCGTCATGACTGATGACGAGCACCTCGGTGACGGTGCTTCCGTCGCTCTCCGCACGAGGGAGAGGTTCGTCATATACCACCACATTAGTGGGGAATGCGTCGAGCGACACAGTGTCGGAGTCGACCAGCATCGGGTCGGTGGAGCCCACAGACTCCAAGTCTACGGCAGGCTCGCTGGAAACGTGGAGTTGATCGAGGAGGCCCGCGAGGAGGTTCTCGGAGCCGCCCATGTCTGCGTTGGATGCAGGCTTGTCGGAGAAGCGGACCTCACCGACAAGTTCGGCCAGGCAGCTGGCTGCGCAGGCGATCTCAACGCCGCGCAGCGCGTCGACGCAAACTCCGTCTGGCGTGCCTAGCTGGCTGCGCTCGCCAGGGAGGAAAAGGGTTCCCGTCCAGAACAGGTCTCCGGACGGTGGTGCACCAGGCCCCACGGTGGGCGCCAAATGTCGGGGGTTGGGTGCGACATATGCCAAAGGATGGATTATCATGGTGGGGGCGAGTAGAACGTCGCCAGTGCCTGGAAACGGGATGAGGCGAAGACATGCACGCCGGCGAATCTTACCCAGCTTCAGGGCTCTCCGGGGAGATAATACCCCTACTGCTGCTCTGCGGGGTCTCCGCATGGTCACTATGGCAAAGTGTCTACACGGTTGCTCCTTGAGCTGTTTTCTGGTGGTAGGAGAGGGCGAGGCTAGCTCTCTCCCTTCTATATGATCTGGTCTAGAGCTAATGGGTTCCAACCCTTTGCATGGGTGCCCTGGGGGTTTATATAGGCCTACCCCCCAGGGGTACAATGGTAATCCGGCTAGACGCGGGCCCAGCCGTCAGCTCCTCTGGCCTCCGTCTTCTCTGCCGACCGCTGGGGCCCGCCGGCTAGCGGGCCCCGCCGACTGGCCTGGTACGGAGCCGACAGGCCGGGTCCGCCGCGGGCGGGTCTTGCCGGCTGCTGATTACTATAGCCGTGCTTCTGATGACGCGGGCTGGATCATGAGGTCGTGGCAACAGCCCCGCCGCCTGGCGGGCGATCACTGTTGGCACTCCCCATCACATCTTGATTAATGGCGCGTGGGCCCCGGGGGAAGGCTCGGCCGACTCCCAGGGGCTGACTCCCGACGGGTTTGACTGGTGGTCCTCTTGCCGTCTCCTGGGGTCTCACTGACTGGTGGGACCTGCTGCCTCTAGGCCGTACAGACAAGCCGTCGTGGGTGCAGGATTCGGTCCTGCGGTGCTGATGTCAGGGCCGGCATGGCAACAGTGCCACGCCGCACGGAGATCTTCTGGGGTACGGCGTGTTGTGGCCATGCCTGCCCTTGGTAAGGGGCAGGAGCGGGCTTCATTGTTGCCACTCCCCTGCCCCGTCCCACTTGATGAGGTCGTGGGGGGTGTTGGAGTCGCAGGCCGACTCCCCAAAGCTGGCTTCTCTGGAAGTCGCCAGTCAGGATTTGGCTTTCCTCGAAGTCGTCCCTGGGACTCGGCCATGAGTGGTCAGTCGGCGATCTTGCCGTTGACTTCTTGAAAGCGGCTCTTCGTCCCGGGGTCTTGAGGGGCGCAGCCGTCCCCGATGTCTTGAAAGGTTCTAGGGCTCGGGTTGGCCTACTCATGGCCCATTACTCCGACAGTACTGGTTGCAGTAGTACCGGGCACAGCTCCTGCGATAGTACCGTGGCAAGCCACGGTAGTACCGTGAACCCAAGAAAATGCACATTTCGCAAACAAGAGAGGAAAAAAGCCTTCGCAATGCAACCTTCAAGCAAATGGACACACCAACGAGCTAACACACAAGGCAACTCAAACACAAGCTCAGCACAAAGAAGGGAAGGCAAAAGACAACAAGCACCAACCGCGAGACACAACCTCTCCAAAGAGAGGGCGGTGGCCGGAGCCACCTATGTTTGAGTTAATTGGTATGGCACTGCAAAGAATTATCCTTGGGCCCTTGACCAAAACTCGTCTTTGAAGCACACGTACCATCAAGAATGGAAAATGTGAAAGAGTTGATCATTTATGCATAATTGGGGGAGGGAGAGTTCATTGATAGAACAACACTCCCCCTATGTCCATGCCTACACCTGAACAAGATAACAAGTTGAGTATGGTGGGGTGTGCAAGGGTTCAAGCAACATTGCTCGAATCAATGATATTTAGCTCATGCGTTAACTCGCGAAATCTTGCTTCATCCAAAGGCTTCGTGAAGATATCTGCAAGGTGATCATGAGTGTTGACATAGTTGAGATCGATCTCCCCTCGTCTAATATGATCCCGGATGAAGTGATACCGAATCTAAGTATGCTTCGTCTTGAAGTGTTGCACCGAGTTGAGAGAAATCTTGATGGCACTTTCATTGTCACACCAAAGAGGCACTTTGTCACAAATGACACCGTAATCCTTTAAAGTTTGCCTCGTCCATAGAAGTTATGCGCAACAACTACCGGCGGCCACATACTCCGCTTCGGTGGACGAGAGAGACACACAACTTTGCTTCTTGGAAGACCAACTCACCAAAGAGCAACCAAGGAATTGGCACCCTCCGGAATTTGACTTCCTATCCACTTTGTCTCCTGCCCAATCGGAGTCCAAATAGCCTACAAGGTTGAAGTTTGCTCCTCTTGGGTACCATAAGCCAAAGTTTGGGGTATGAGCCAAATATCGAAATATTCGCTTGACCACCACAAAGTGACTTTCCTTAGGTGCGGCTTGAAACCGTGCACAAATTCCCACACTCAACATGATATCCGGTCTAGATGCACAAAGGTAAAGCAAGGAGCCAATCATGGAGTGATATACCTTTTGATCCACCGCTTTACCATTGGGATCTATGTCAAGTTGGCATTTGACGGGCATTGGAGTGGAAGCCGGCTTGACTTCACTTAGCTTGAATCTCTTGAGCATGTCTTGAGTGTATTTGGCTTGGTTGATGAAGGTTCCTTCTCTTCGTTGCTTGATTTCGAACCCGAGAAAGAACTTCAACTCTCCCATCATGGACATCTTGAACTTTGAGGTCATGAGAGCGGCAAATTCCTCATTGAAAGCTTTGTTAGGAGAACCAAAGATAATATCATCAACATATAGTTGGCACACAAAAAACTCCCCTTTGACCTTCTTAGTAAAAAGAGTGGGGTCGATTTTCCCAATTTCAAACCCATAATATTGCAACAACTCAGTAAGGTGGTCATACCATGCACATGGGGCTTGTTTAAGGCCGTAGAGTGCCTTATCGAGTTGGTACACATGATCCGGAAAATAGGGATCCTCAAACCCGGGGGGTTGTTTGACATACACCAACTCATTAATAGGACCATTAAGAAAAGCACTCTTCACATCCATTTGTTGCAACATGAGGTTATGATGAGAAGCATAAGCAATCAACAAACGAATAGATTCAAGGCGAGCAAAAGGAGCGAAGGTTTCACCGTAGTCGATACCCTCGACTTGGGAGTAGCCTTGTGCTACCGAGCGAGCCTTGTTGCGGACAATAATCCTACGAGCATCTTGCTTGTTCTTGAATATCCACTTAGTTCCAATGACATTATAGTTCCCCGTTGGCCTTGGCACCAATCTCCACACCTTGTTGTGCTCGAAGTTGTTGAGTTCTTCATGCATTGCATTAAGCCAATCCGGATCTTTGAGTGCCTCATAGACCTTTTGGGGTTCAACACAAGAGACAAACGCGTGATGTTCACAAAAGTTTGCCAATTGTCTGTGAGTGCTTACCCCCTTTCGAATGCTTCCAAGAACACTTGTCATGAGATGACCCTTGGTAGAGAGCTTGGATGTAATCTTGGCGGCACGACGCTCCAATTCCTCCTCAGGAGTGAGTTGAGGAGCGGTTACTTGATCATCTTGAGCGTCGTCTTGATCTTGTTCTTGATCTTGAGCTTGCTCTTGACCTTAAACTTTCTCGGAGGAGAGAACTTGACCTTGGGAATCACTTGGTGGTTCAACACCATCTTGAGGTTGATCTTACCCTTGGTCTTGTTCATGAGGTTGAGGGCCTTCACTTTGTTCTTTGGAAGTGTGTGGGCCTTGGGTTGGTGATGGTGAAGGAAATATGCCCTAGAGTCAAAAATAAAGTTGTTATTTATATTTCCTTATATCATGGTAAATGTTTATTATTCATGCTAGAATTGTATTAGCTGGAAACTTAGTACATGTGTGAATACATAGACAAACAGAGTGTCACTAGTTTGCCTCTACTTAACTAGCTCGTTGAATCAATGATGGTTGTGTTTCCTAACCATAGACATCAGTTGTCATTTGATTAATGGGATCACATCATTAGAGAATGATGTGATTGACTTGACCCATCCGTTAGCTTAGCAGGATGATCGTTTAGTTTGTTGCTATTGCTTTCTCCATAATTATACATGTTCCTATGACTATGAGATCATGCAACTCCCGAGTAACGAAGGAACACTTTGTGTGCTACCAAACGTCACAACGTAACTGGGTGATTATAAAGGTGCTCTACAGGTGTCTCTGATGGTGTTTGTTGAGTTAGCATAGATCAAGATTAGGATTTGTCACTCCGATTGTCGGAGAGGTATCTCTGGGCCCTTTCGGTAATGTACATCACTATAAGCCTTGCAAGCAATATAACTAATGAGTTAGTTATGGGATGTAGCATTACGGAACGAGTAAAGAGACTTACCGGTAACGAGATTGAACTAGGTATTGAGATACCGACTATCGAATCTCGGGCAAATAACATACCGATGACAAAGGGAAAAACGTATATCGTTATGCGGCTTGACCGATAAAGATCTTCGTAGAATATGTAGGAACCAATATGAGCATCCAGGTTCCGCTATTGGTTATAGACCGGAGACATGTCTCGGTCATGTCTACATAGTTCTCGAACCCGTAGGGTCCGCACGCTTAACGTTCGGTGACGATCGGTATTATGAGTTTATGTGTTTTGATGTACTGAAGGTAGTTCAGAGTCCCGGATTTGATCACGGACATAACGAGGAGTCTGAAAATGGTCGAGACGTAAAGATCGATATATTGGACGACTATGTTTGGACATCGGAAGGGTTCTGAGTGAAGTTCAGGCATATACCGGAGTACCGGGGGTTACCGGAACCCCCCGGGGAGTTTAAAACTTGGAACAACAAAGTATAGGACGTCTAACTTGTTTTTGCAAGGCATGTTGTGATGTGACATGGTCAAGACATGATGCTAAATTTTATTGTTTGAGATGATTGTGTTTTGTAACACAGTTATCGGCAACTGGCAGGAGCCATATAGTTGTTGCTTTATTGTATGAAATGCAATCGCCATGTAATTGCTTTACTTTATCACTAAGCGGTAGCGATAGTCGTAGAAGCAATAGTTGGCGAGACGACAACCATGCTTCGATGGAGATCAAGGTGTCAAGCCGGTGACGATGGTGATCATGACGGTGCTTTTGAGATGGAGATCAAAGGCACAAGATGATGATGGCCATATCATATCACTTATATTGATTGCATATGATGTTTATCCTTTATGCATCTTACTTTGCTTAGTTTGACGGTAGCATTATAAGATGATCTCTCACAAAATTTCAAGGTATAAGTGTTCTCCCTGAGTATGCACCGTTGCTACAGTTTGTTGTGCCGAGACACCACGTGATTATCGGGTGTGATAAGCTCTACGTTCACATACAACGGGCGCAAGCCAGTTTTGCACATGCGGAATACTCAGGTTAAACTTGACGAGCCTAGCATATGCAGATATGGCCTTGGAACACTGGAGACCGAAAGGTCGAGCGTGAATCATATAGTAGATATGATCAACATAGTAACTTTCACCATTGAAAACTACTCCATCTCACGTGATGATCGGACATGGTTTAGTTGAAATGGATCACGTGATCACTTAGATGATTAGAGAGATATCCATCTAAGTGGGAGTTCTTAAGTAATTTGATTAATTGAACTTCAATTTATAATGAACTTAGTACCTGATAGTATTTTGCATGTCTATGTTGTTGTAGATAGATGGCACGTGCTGTTGTTCCGTTAAATTTTAATACGTTCCTAGAGAAAGCTAAGTTGAAAGACGATGGTAGCAACTACATGGACTGGGTCCGTAACTTGAGGATTATCCTCATTGCTGCACAGAAGAATTACGTCCTGGAAGCACCGCTAGGCGACAAACCCGCTGCAGGAGCAATGCCAGATGTTATGAACACCTGACAGAGCAAAGCTGATGACTACTCGATAGTTCAGTGTGCCATGCTTTACGTCTTAGAATCGGGACTTCAACAACATTTTGAACGTCATGGAGCATATGAGATGTTCCAGGAGTTGAAGTTAATATTTCAAGAAAATGCCCGGGTTGAGAGATATGAAGTCTCCAATGAGTTCTACAGCTGCAAGATGGAGGAGAATAGTTCTGTCAGTGAACATATACTCAGAATGTATGGGTACCATAACCACTTGAGTCAACTGGGAGTTAATCTTCCTGATGATAGTGTCATTGACAGAGTTCTTCAATCACTGCCACCAAGATACAAGAGCTTCGTGATGAACTATAATATGCAAGGTATGGATAAGACGATTCCTGAGCTCTTCGCAATGCTAAAGGCTGCGGAGGTATAAATCAAGAAGGAGCATCAAGTGTTGATGGTAAACAAGACCACCAGTTTTAAGAAAAAGGGTAAAGGGAAGAAGGGGAACTTCAAGAAGAACAGCAAGCCAGTTGCTGCTCAAGTGAAGAAACCCAAGTCTGTACCTAAGCTTGAGACTGAGTGCTTCTACTGTAAAGAAACTGGTCACTGGAAGCGGAACTGCCCCAAGTATTTGGAGGAGAAGAAAGATGGCAAAGTGAAAGGTATATTTGATATACATGTTGTTGATGTGTACCTTACTAATGCTCGCAGTAGTGCCTGGGTATTTGATACTGGTTTAGTTGCTAACATTTGCAACTTGAAACAGGGGCTACGGATTAAGCGAAGATTGGCTAAGGACGAGGTGACGATGCGCGTGGGAAATGGTTCCAAAGTCGATGTGATCGTCATCGACACGCTACCTCTACATATACCTTCGGGAATAGTTTTAGACCTAAATAATTGTTATTTGGTGCCAGCGTTGAGCATGAACATTATTTTAGGATCTTGTTTGATGCAAGACGGTTATTTATTTAAACCAAGAATAATGGTTGTTCTATTTATATGAGTAATATCTTTTATGGTCATACACCCTTGATGAGTGGTCTATTTTTACTAAATCTTGATAGTAGTGATACACATGTTCATAGTATTGAAGCCAAAAGATGCAGAGTTGATAATGATAGTGCAACTTATTTGTGGCACTGCCGTTTAGGTCATATTGGTGTAAAGTGCATGAAGAAACTCCATTCTGATGGACTTCTGGAATCACTTGATTATGAATCACTTGGTACTTGCGAACCATGCCTCATGGGGAAGATGACTAAAACTCCATTCTCTGGAACAATGGAGCGAGCAACAGAGTTATTGGAAATCATACATATTGATGTATGTGGTCCAATGAACATTGAAGCTCGCGGCGGATATCGTTATTTTCTCACCTTCACAGATGATTTAAGCAGATATGGGTATATCTACTTAATGAAACATAAGTCTGAAACATTTGAAAAGTTCAAAGAATTTCAGAGTGAAGTGAAAAATCATCGTAACAAGAAAATCAAGTTTCTACGATCTAATCGTGGAGGTGAATATTTGAGTTATGAGTTTGGACTTCATTTGAAACAATGCGGAATAGTTTCGCAACTCACGCCACCTGGAACACCACAACGTAATGGTGTGTTTGAACGTCGTAATCGTACTTTACTAGATATGGTGCGATCTATGATGTCTCTCACTGATTTACCGCTATCGTTTTGGGGTTACGCTTTAGAGACAGCTGCATTCACGTTAAATAGGGCACCATCTAAATCCGTCAAGACGACACCTTATGAATTGTGGTTTGGCAAGAAACCCAAGTTGTCGTTTCTTACAGTTTGGGGTTGCGATGCTTATGCGAAAAAGCTTCAATCTGATAAGCTCGAACCCCAATCGGAGAAATGTGTCTTCATAGGATACCCAACGGAGACTGTTGGGTACACCTTCTATCACAGATCTAAAGGCAAGATATTCGTTGCTAAGAATGGATCCTTTCTAGAGAAGGAGTTTCTCTCGAAAGAAGTGAGTGGGAGGAAAGTAGAACTTGATGAGGTAATTTTACCTTCTCCCTTATTTGAAAGTAGTTCATCACTGAAATCAGTTCTAGTGATTCCTACACTAGTAAGTGAGGAAGCTAATGTTGATGATCATGAAACTTCTGATCAAGTTACTACCGAACCTCGTAGGTCAACCAGAGTAAGATCCGCACCAGAGTGGTATGGTAATCCTGTTCTGGAAGTCATGTTACTTGACCATGATGAACCTACAAACTATGAGGAACCGAGGATGAGCCCAGATTCCGCAAAATGGCTTAAGGCCATGAAATCTGAGATGGGATCCATGTATGAGAACAAAGTGTGGACTTTGGTTGACTTGCCCGATGATCAACAGGCCATAGAGAATAAATGGATCTTCAAGAAGAAGACTGACGCTGACGGTAATGTTACTGTCTACAAAGCTCGACTTGTTGCAAAAGGTTTTCGACAAGTTCAAGGAGTTGACTACAATGAGACCTTCTCACTCGTAGCGATGTTTAAGTCCGTCCGAATCATGTTAGCAACTGCCGCATTTTATGATTATGAAATTTGGCAAATGGATGTCAAAACTGCATTCCTTAATGGATATCTTAAAGAAGAGTTGTATAGGATGCAACCAGAAGGTTTTGTCGATCCAAAAGGTGCTAACAAAGTATGCAAGCTCCAGCGATCCATTTATGGACTGGTGCAAGCCTCTCGGAGTTGGAATATACGCTTTGATAGTGTGATCAAAGCATATGGTTTTATACAGACTTTTGGAGAAGCCTGTATTTACAAGAAAGCGAGTGGGAGCTCCGTAGCATTTCTGATATTATATGTAGATGACATATTGTTGATCGGAAATGATACTGAATTTCTGAATAGCATAAAACGATACTTTAATAACAATTTTTCAATGAAAGACCTCGATGAAGCTGCTTATATATTCGGCATCCAGATCTATAGAGATAGATCAAGACACTTAATTGGACTTTCACAAAGCACATACCTTGATAAAGTTTTGAAGAAGTTCAAAATGGATCAGGCAAAGAAAGGATTCTTGCATGTATTACAAGGTGTGAAGTTGAGTCAGACTCAATGCCCGGCCACTGCAGAAGATAGAGAGAAAATGAAAGGTGTTCCCTATGCTTCAGCCATAGGCTCTATCATGAATGCAATGCTATGTACCGGACCTGATGTGTGCCTTGCTGTAAATTTAGCAGGGAGGTACCAAAGTAATCCAGGAGTGGATCACTGGACAGCGGTCAAGAACATCCTGAAATACCTGAAAAGGACTAAGGATATGTTTCTCGTATATGGAGGTGACAAAGAGCTCGTCGTAAACGGTTACGTCGATGCAAGCTTTGATACTGATCCGGATGACTCTAAGTCACAAACTCGATACGTGTTTTTATTAAATGGTGGAGCTGTCAGTTGGTGCAGTTCCAAGCAGAGTGTCGTGGCAGGATCTACGTGTGAAGTAGAATACATAGCTGCTTCGGAAGCAGCAAATGAAGGAGTTCATATCCGATCTAGGTGTCATACCTAGTGCATCGGGTCCAATGAAAATCTTTTGTGACAATACTGGTGCAATTGCCTTGGCAAAGGAATCCAGATTTCACAAAAGAACCAAGCACATCAAGAGACACTTCAATTCCATCCACGATCAAGTCAAGGAGGGAGACATAGAGATTTGCAAGATACATACGGATCTGAATGTTGTAGACCCATTGACTAAGCCTCTCTCACGAGCAAAACATGATCAGCACCAAGACTCCATGGGTGTTAGAATCATTACAGTGTAATCTAGATTATTGACTCTAGTGCAAGTGGGAGACTGAATGAAATATGCCCTAGAGGCAATAATAAAGTTGTTATTTATATTTCCTTATATCATGTTAATGTTTATTATTCATGCTAGAATTATATTAACCAAAAACTTACTACATGTGTGAATAGATAGACAAACAAAGTGTCACTAGTTTGCCTCTACTTAACTAGCTCGTTGAATCAATGATGGTTATGTTTCCTAACCATAGGCATGAGTTGTCATTTGATTAACGGGAACACATCATTAGATAATGATGTGATTGACTTGACCCATCCGTTAGCTTAGCAGGATGATCGTTTAGTTTGTTGCTATTACTTTCTCCATAACTATACATGTTCCTATGACTATGAGATCATGCAACTCCCGAGTACCGGAGGAACACTTTGTGTGCTACCAAACGTCACAACGTAACTGGGTGATTATAAAGGTGCTCTACAGGCCTCCGATGGTGTTTGTTGAGCTGGCATGGATCAAGATTAGGATTTGTCACTCCGATTGTCGGAGAGGTATCTCTGGGCCCTCTCGATAATGTACATCACTATAAGCCTTGCAAGCAATGTAACTAATGAGTTAGTTACGGGATGTAGCATTACAGAACGAGTAAAGAGACTTGCCGGTAACAAGATTGAACAAGGTATTGAGATACCGACGATGGAATCTCAGGCAAGTAACATACCGATGACAAAGGGAACAACGTATATCGTTATGCGGTTTGACCGATAAAGATCTTCGTAGAATATGTAGGAACCAATATGAGCATCCAGGTTCCGCTATTGGTTATTGACTGGAGACATGTATCGATCATGTCTACATAGTTCTCGAACCCGTAGGGTCCGCACGCTTAACGTTCGGTGATGATCGGTATTATGAGTTTATGTGTTTTGATGTACCGAAGGTAGTTCGGAGTCCCGGATTTGATCATGGACATAACGAGGAGTCTCAAAATGGTCGAGAGGTAAACACTACTAGAAAACAGGGCTTTGGTTAGGGCCTGGCCAGCCCATTAGTCCCGGTTCTTCATGAACTGGGACCCATGGGGGGCATTAGTCCCGGCTCATGATCCCAGGGGGCCGTCCGGGGCCTCATGGGCATTTGTCCTGGTTCGTCTGGATCCATTTGTCCCGGTTCTAGGCACGAACTGGGACCAATGGGCCGCGCTCCTGGCCCACAGCCATTGGTACCGGTTCGTTCCTAGAACTGGGACAGAAGGGGAGGCTTTAGTTCCGGTTCCTGCCATGAACCGGGACAAATGAGTTTCCTATATATACCCATCGCCGCGGCAGAGCACTCCACAATGCTCTGTTTTTTCTGGCCAGCGAGGGGAGGGCATTTGGGTGCTCTAGCTCACCTGCTATGCACATGAGGTATTCGATGAAATGCCCGAGCCACACTAGTTAAGCTTTCTCCTCTCGAAGCTTGACCTCGGAGCTCCATCTTTCCCGAGATTTGTCTAGATTTAGCGGTCTGTCATGCCCCGTCCCCGTTTTCACCGCCGTCGATCGCCCGCGCCGATCTCGTCGCCGACACCATCGTGGTGAGCCTCTTGTTCTTATCTTCTTTCTGATTTTCTTACTTTAGATAGATACTTGTCCGATTTTCTTACTTTAGCTAGATACTTGTCTGATTTTCTTACTTTTGACACACATAATTATATATAATGCACGCAGATGAACCGGCAATGGATGTATGGTGACAGACACACCCCCGAGTACATTAAGGGCTTGCATAATTTTCTCGAAGTGCCTGAGGCAAACAAGCAGAATGGTTTTATGTGTTGTCCATGCCCTAAATGTGGGAATACGAAGTCTTACTCTGACCGGAAAATCCTTCACACCCACCTTCTTTACAAGGGTTTCATGCCACACTATAATGTTTGGACGAGGCACGGAGAAATAGGGGTTATGATGGAAGACGGCGAAGAAGAAGAGGACGATGAAAACTATGTGCCCCCTAAATACGGTGATGCTGCAACAGGGGGAGCTGCTGAAGATCAAGAGGAAGCAGACGATGTGCCCGATGATGCTGCAACGGGGGAAGCTGCTGAAGATCAAGAGGAACCAGACGATGTGCCCGATGATGATGAGCTCCGCCGGGTCATTGTCGATGCAAGGACGCAATGCAAAAGTCAAAAGGAGAAGCTGAAGTTCGATCGCATGTTAGAGGATCACAAAAAAGGGTTGTACCCCAATTCTGAAGATGGCAACACAAAGCTCGGTACCGTACTGGAATTGCTGCAGTGGAAGGCAAAGAATGTTGTGCCTGACAAAGGATTTGAGAAGCTACTGAAAATATTGAAGAAGAAGCTTCCAAAGGATAACGAATTGCCCGAGAATATGTACGCAGCAAAGAAGGTCGTATGCCCTCTAGGATTGGAGGTGCATAAGATACATGCATGCCCTAATGACTGCATCCTCTACCGCGGTGCGTACGAGGATTTGAACTCATGCCCGGTATGCGGTGCATTGCGGTATAAGATCAGACGAGATGACCCTGGTGATGTTGACGGCGAGCCCCGCGGGAAGAGGGTTCCTGCGAAGGTGGTGTGGTATGCTCCTATAATACCACGGTTGAAACGGTTGTTCAGAAACAAAGAGCATGCCAAGTTGATGCGATGGCACAATAAGGACCGTAAGAAAGACGGGAAGTTGAGAGCACCCTCTGACGGGTCGCAGTGGAGAAAAATCGAGAGAGAGTACTGGGCTAAGTTTGCACGTGACCTAAGGAACATATGGTTTGGTTTAAGCGCAGATGGCATTAATCCTTTCGGGGAGCAGAGCAGCAATCACAGCACCTGGCCCGTGACTCTATGTATGTATAACCTTCCTCCTTGGATGTGCATGAAGCGGAAGTTCATTATGATGCCAGTTCTCATCCAAGGCCCTAAGCAAGCCGGCAACGACATTGATGTGTACCTAAGGCCATTAGTTGAAGAACTTTTACAGCAGTGGAATGGAAACGGTGTACGTGCGTGGGATGAACACAAACAACAGGAATTTAACCTGCACACATTGCTGTTTGTAACCATCAACGACTGGCCCGCTCTCAGTAACCTTTTAGGACAAACAAACAAGGATACCACGCATGCACGCACTGTTTAGCTGACACCGAAAGTATATACCTGGACAAATGCAGGAAGAATGTGTACCTGGTCCATCGTCGATTTCTTCCGACCAACCATCAATGTCAAAAGAAAGGCAAGCATTTCAAAGGCGAGGCAGATCACCGGAAGAAGCCCGCCATGCGTACCGGTGATCACGTACTTGCTATGGTCAATGATTTACACGTAGTCTTTGGAAAGGGTCCCGGCGGACTAGCTGTTCCGAATGACACTGAGGGACGCGCACCCATGTGGAAGAAGAAATCTATATTTGGCACCTACCCTACTGGAAAGACCTAGAGGTCCGCTCTTTGATCGACGTGATGCACGTGATGAAGAACCTTTGCGTGAACCTGCTAGGCTTCTTGGGCGTGTATGGGAAGACAAAAGATACAGTTGATCCACGGGAGGACCTGCAACGTTTGCATGAAAAAGACGGCATGCCTCCAAAGCAGTATGAAGGTCCTGCCAGCTACGCTCTTACCAAAGAAGAGAAGGAAATCTTCTTTGAATGCCTGCTTAGTATGAAGGTCCCGACTGGTTTCTCGTCGAATATAAAGGGAATAATAAATATGCCAGAGAAAAAGTTCGAGAACCTAAAGTCTCATGACTGCCACATGATTATGATGCAACTGCTTCTGGTTGCATTAAGGGGGCTTCTACCGGAAAATGTCCAATTAGCCATTGTGAAGCTATGTACATTCCTCAATGCAATCTCTCAGAAGGTGATCGATCCAGAAATCATAACAAGGCTAAGGAGTGATGTGGTGCAATGTCTTGTCAGTTTTGAGCTGGTGTTCCCACCATCCTTCTTCAATATCATGACGCACGTCCTAGTTTATCTAGTTGACGAGATTGTCATTCTGGGCCCCGTATTTCTACACAATATGTACCCCTTTGAGAGGTTCATGGGAGTCCTAAAGAAATATGTACGTAACCGCGCTAGGCCAGAAGGAAACATCTCCATGGGCCATCAAACAGAGGATGTCATTGGGTTTTGTGTTGAGTTCATTCCTGGCCTTAAGAAGATAGGTCTCCCTAAATCGCGGTATGAGGGGAGACTGACTGAAAAAGGCACGCTTGGAGGGGACTCAATAATATGCAGGGACGGATATTCTTGGTCTCAAGCACACTACACAGTTCTAAAGAACTCTACCTTGGTGACCCCATATGTCGATACACACAAGAAGAGTCAGCGCTCCAAACACCCGGAGCAGTGGGACGACTGGATTACATGTGAACACATCAGGACTTTCAGCAGTTAGTTGGAAACACGTCTCAGAGGTGACAACACTGTTTGTGATGAGTTGTACTCGTTGTCCAGGGGACCATCTTCGACTGTATTGACTTACAAAGGATACGAGATAAATGGGAATACATTTTACACGATCGCCCAAGATCAAAAGAGCACCAACCAAAACAGCGGTGTCCGCTTTGATGCAGCAACCGAGAGGGGAAAGGACACATATTATGGTTACATAGTGGACATATGGGAACTTGACTACGGACATGATTTTAAGGTCCCTTTGTTTAAGTGCAAATGGGTCAATCTGTCAGGAGGCGGGGTACAGGTAGACCCACAGTACGGAATGACAACACTGGATTTGAACAATCTTGGGTACACTGACGAACCGTTCGTCCTAGCCAATGATGTGGCACATGTTATCTATGTGAAGGACATGTCTATCAAACCGAGAAAAAGAAAATATAAGGAAGCGAATACATCATACGATGAGCCAAAGCGCCACATAGTTCTTTCAGGAAAAAGGGACATCGTGGGAGTGGAGGGCAAGACAGACATGTCCGAAGATTATGAAAAGTTTCATGAAATTCCTCCCTTCAAAGTCAAGGCTGACCCAAGCATCCTGATAAATGATGAAGATTATCCATGGTTACGACGCAATAAGGAAAGGACGCAAGCGAAGAAAAAGTGATGATACCATGCCAACTTTCAACCTTTTCGTAGTTCATTTGAAATGCCTGTTGTAACAGACGAGTTTCCGTATGAAATCCTGATACGCAAACAAAGTGCACCCAGTTTTTGCCGTAGCCCTCTCAACTTTCTTGCACATGCTATGTGGATGAAATGATGATACCATGCCAACTTTCAACCTTTTCAGAGTTCATTTGAAATGCTTTTCAATTTCAGGGTCTTATAGCTCAAAATAATCAGTAAATGCATGAAATAAAACAAATGAAGTCAGAAAGGGTTGAAAATTGATGATGTGGCTTTGAATGGTGCATTTTGAACACTGAAGATAAACCTCTAGTATTATTGAAACTAAAATTATATAAAATTGATGCAACTAAAATTATCAAAGTATTTTCTGTTCAAAATCATTAAAAGCAAAAAGAATTTTCATAAAGAACTTTTTTGTTACAAACTTTAATAACAAAAAGAATTATCATAAAATAAAACAAATAAGTAATTAGAAACAAAATAATATAAACTTTAATAAAATATATAAGTAGAAACAAAATAAAATAACATAACATAACATAAATAAAATTTATGAAACTAAAATTATCAAAGTATTTTCTGTTCAAAACATTATAAGAAACCTCTAGTATTATTGAAACTAAAATTATATAAAATTGATGCAACTAAAATTATATAAAGAATTTTTGTAATGAACTTTTTTTGTTAGAAACTTTAATAGCAAAAAGAATTATCATAAAGTAAAATAAATAAGTAATTAGAAACAAAATAAAATAAAATAAATAAGTTTTTTGTTGTAAGTAGAAACAAAACAAAATATATAAAGCAAAAAATAAAACAAAAAAACAGGGGGAAAATAAAAAATATGCCACCTACTGGGCCACCATGGCCTGAATACGACTAGAAACCCATCCATGGGCCAGGATTCAGGCCCGCAGAAGGCCTAGTAGGCCCATCAGGCATAGCAGTGACAATTAGGCCCGTAAGCCTGTAATGGAGAGGAGCTCGAGAGGGGTGCGGCAGTGGGGCTTATAAACCACTGCGCGCCCCTCTCAGCTAGCAAGGTGGGACTAAACATTTGGGCATGGGCAGCACGAGGCCTTTGGTCCCAGTTGGTGCCACCAACCGGGACTAAAGGGCCACATTGGTACTGGTTCATAGAGCAAACCGAGACCAATGCCCTCCTTTAACCAACTGGGACCAAAGGCCTCCTCTTCCTGCCCTTTGGGCTGCTAAAAAGAGACCTTTGGTCCTGGCTGGTGGCACCAACCGGTACTAAAGGGTGGCATTGGTCCCGGTTTGTGCCACGAACCGGGACTAATGCCTCGTCTATATAGCCAGGACTTGTGAATTTTTCGTTCAGTTCCCCATTCTCCCGCCGCGACGCCGCGACGCTGCCCGTCTGCCTCTCGCCGTCGCCGTCGTCGCCCTGCCTCCGACGCGCCAACCCGACGCCGCCGTCGCCCCGCGCCCCGGCCCTGCCTCCTCGTCGCCGTCGTCGCACACCCTGTGAGCGCCGCCCCGATCCTCTCCTCCTCCTCCCTGTAATGGTCGCCGCCGCGCCCCCTATTATGTGTAGTTTAGATGTTGTAATTTAGTTGTATTAATTTGGATGTGTAGTTTAGATGTGTAGTTAATTTAGTTGTTGTAATTTAGTTGTATTAATTTAGATGTGTAGTTTAGATTTTTTTTTGGTGATATTATTGTTGAATATGCAAATGTTTGTATGTTCATATGCAAAGAATATGTCAATTTTTTCATAGAATTTTTATGATTTTTTTTCTGTTGCAATTTTGATCATAGAATTTTTATGATTTTTTCTGTTGTAATTTTGTTCATAGAATTTTTATGATTTTTTGTTCATAGAATTTTCTTTGTCAATTTATGTATATGTTCATATTGTGTATGTATAGGAAAATTGTGTATGATCAAAGTCATTTATGTATATGTTCATATTTAGAAGAAAAAGAAGGACAGAAAAAAGGAAAATAAGAAGAGGAAGAAGGAGGAGAAGAAGGAGAATAAGAAGAAGAGGAGAGGAAGAAGAGGAGAAATAAGCAAGAAGATGAAAAAGAAGAAGAAAAGAGGAGAAGAAGAAGGAATAGAGGAGAAGAAGAAGAAATAGAATAATATACTAGATCATTTTTCTCTTTTTCTTTTCCTCTATTCCTTCTTCTTCTCCTCTTTTTTTCTTTTTTCTTCGATCTCCTCCTCTATTCCTTTCTTCTTCTTCTCTTTTTTTTTTTTCTTCCTCTTCATATTTTTTTATCGGGTATGTTGTTGTCGATATACCCCCCCCCCTCCCCGATAACTTTTAGTAAGTACTACTTAGAAAGTGTTTAATAGAATTAGTTAGAAAAATAATAGAACTAGTTAAACTAGTTTATTTTTAGTAAGCACTACTTTATTCTATTTATAGTAAGTGCTTAGTAGTTGAACTAGTTAATTTAATAAAACTAGTTTATTTTACTATAGAAGTAGTTTATTTCTAGCAAGAAACTTAATAGAACTAGTTTATTTTTTTAGTTAAAGCAATTATTCCCACATCGACGTCAACGATGCCTATCCCGCATCCTCGTCGTCGACTCGGCGGTGGAGGCCGGCTTGATCAGAGGGGCCATGTCCGGGACTGGGCTCCGCCGGCTGGTTTTGGGAGGTGCTACCTTCCGGGGGCGTAGGTTGGTGAGGAGCCAGCCCGTCGTTGACCCGATCCTTGTTTGGTGGCGGTCGCGTGGGCCAGTGACGGTGGCGAGGTTTCCGGATGCCGCGGAGGTGGTACGTCACCGTGTCAGCGAGGAGGACGAGCACGTCCATCGCTACATGGTTGCGTTGGATGGCAGGTTCGACAATACCTGGCAGGTTCTTCAGGGATCTCACTGGAGCTATGATCCTGTGATGGTTCCTTCTCTTTGGGTGTCCACTTCCCGTGCCGATACCCGTCGGGTGCTACGCTTCTAGTTGTACTAGCGATGTTATATGTATGATAGTATTCGAGGTGTATTAGTGATAATATTCGACGATGTACGGACGCAAGAGATGGTGTAGTTTTGCTTATAATTGAATGCATCCTAATTTGAATACTACTTTATTTTTCGATTTGATTTTGCTTATTGAATGCTCAAATTGGAAAACTACTCCTACTTTAAATGCTAAAATTGGAGTGCACTATGCAAGCCGTATGCATATGATTAGTTGATAGCTTATAGGTTTTCGTTTTCGCAGAAATCTAGGAGCCCCCCTCCATCATCCCCGCCGTCGTCCCCGTCACCGACCCCCTCTAACCTTGAGGTGAGACCAGCCAAATCCTTTTTTAGAAAGATAATTAAATGATATTTCAGGTTGACTTTCAGTCTGTCGAGTCTCCACCATATATGAGAGGACGAAGAATCCCGACTGTTGTCGTGGGGGTAGCTTCTCCTTCGTTCCCGTGTGCTAGACAATTTGGTGTAATGCACTCGGGAACGAAAGGAGGAGCTACCATCACCGACGGTCGCAAATGTCAGAGAGGAATCAGTGAGGGAGAGTTCCACCATATATATATATATATATGAGAGGACGTATAATCCCGACTGTTGTCGTGGGGGTCGCTTCTCCTTCGTTCCCGTGTGCTAGACATTTTGGTGTAATGCACCCGGGGACAAAGGGAGGAGCGACCATTACCGAGAGTCGAATATATACACCACGTGAGCTAAGAGTTTTCAAGAAAAGACTCGACAGACCGATAGTCAACCCATGATGAATAATAATGATCTAATTTAGTTTTTGTATTACATATATTTAATTATACAAGTTTAATCTTTGAATTATGAACGTAGTAAATGTCGTCATCAGACGACGAAAGTCTCCCGGGGGAGTGCAGCTAGTGCCACGAAGATTGAGGTCTGTGCGACAGGCCTCACCTGGACGATGATCGGCGCTTCAGCATTAAGCTCGAGGAGACCTTCGATGTTGAAACGGTACGCAGCGACGACAAGTGTTTTTTCGTAATTAAGCATGACTTCAACTATTTCAACGTGTAATTTTCATCTTTTACAATTCGAGTAGCCTATCCCATGCCATGCAAGACGCTATGTCTTGGAGAGGATGCATTTTGAAGACCATGAAAATTATGAAACAAAGAAAATTCACCTAAGGACTCATCATGATGTGGATTTTGAAGTAAATATGTACTCCCTCCGTAAACTAATATAAGAGCGTTTAGATCACTACTTTAGTGATCTAAATGCTCTTATATTAGTTTACAGAGGGAGTATAATTCTGAGAGCGTAACCCATTTTGGTTGCAAAAATTGGGAAGCACTTTGCAAGATGTATGGTTTTCATGAGGGTATGCTTATCACCATGGATCTTGGTGATCCTGACATCGACCAAGACAATATGGACATTTGGGTCCTTGTTGATACGTTTCCAGTTCTACCGCTATGTGAGTTTCTCAAATATAGTTGTTAACTAATTTATATTGTTTATTTCAAAATAGTTGACAGCTTATTTTCATTCTTCAAAGAATGTGCGGAAGATGGTAGACAAAATCCACTACACCGGTGGCTCCGAATTAACTTATCAGGAGGAAAATCATCTGGTCGGGTTTTGTACTGATATTGAAAATTACAATATCTACAATAAAACTCCGCAACATTATGGTCAATATGTGCCACTAGTGCACGTGTTGAACTACGGTAACTACCATGGAGATACCCTGGTAATATTTTTTACTACTACGATATCCGTGCATCTTTTGCATACTTCTAAAACTAGTACATCATTGCTAACTATGAAGTTATTACTATGTTTTTCAACAGAGAATCCCGACGGATTATGTGCCTCATTTGATGTATCAGAATGGCAGCCTTCGTGTTTTGAACATACATCCAGGTCATCCTATGAATCTCAACTGTCCATACCGGATTTCTCAAAGAAGTGGAGACATGCTAATCAAAGGATGGAAAAAATGTATGGACAGTCGTAAGGAGGTTCTTGGAAGCAAAAGGAAGCGAAGCACAAGAATTGGAGACAGGATGATCTCCATTCTCCATAATGGAGAGTCAGGGTCTATATTGTTTTATGCTATTTTACCTTAAAGAGGGTATTTAGGTCCTACCTAATACTGATGATCATGTGCTAAGAACAATTAAGTAGGGTTGGTTTGATGACTATGAGGATGATGATCGTATGACTTGTTATTAATAACGAGTAGAAGTTGTATGCTGATGATTAGTAGGACTTGTTATTATAGCATGAAGAGTTATTATATATCAGTGGGTGAAATGAACATGGATTGGATTGAAGTGAAGGCAACATGCATGTGGTGCATGTCGAAAGTAGTACAATCCAAACTTGATCAAGTTAGGATTAGTATTACTTTCGACATGCACCACATGTTGCCTTCACTTCAATCTAAGCCATGTCTAGGCATAGCAGTAGCGTTGGTAAACCAAGCACGGAGATATAAGAGAGAGGACACTTCTCTCTATTAGCTAGCTAATAACAACCTAAATTAACCCCCAAAACCCCTAAACCAGCCCCTTTCAAAAAAAACCTCAGCTCCAGCCAGCTGCTGACACGTGGATGCCTTTTGGTCCCGGTTGGTGTCACCAACCGGGACCAAAGCCCCCCCCCCCTACCTGGGCTAGCCGCAGCGGGCCACGTGGAGGCACATCTATCCCGGTTCGTGTAAGAACCGGGACTAAAGGCCAAAGGCATTAGTAACGACCTTTTAGTCCCAGTTCCAAAAACCGGGACAGAAGGCCCTTACGAACCGGGACAAATGGCCCTTTTTCTACTAGTGAAAGATCGATATATTGGACGACTATGTTTGGACATCGGAAGGGTTTCGAGTGAAGTTCGGGCGTATACCGGAGTACCAGGGGGTTACTAGAACCCCCCGGGGAGTTTAATGGGCCTTAGTGCAAAGAGAGAGGGGTTGCCAGGGCAAGCCGCGCGCCCCCTCCCCCTCTAGTCTGAATTGGACTAGGAAGGGGGGGCACCCCCCCCCCCTTTCCTTCTCCATCTTTCCTCCTTCCTTCTCCTACTCCTACTACATGGAAAGGGGGGGAATCCTACTCCCGGTGGGAGTAGGACTCCCCATGGGGCGCGCCATAGGAGGGCCGGCCCTCCCCCTCCTCCACTCCTTTATATACGGGGGAGGGGGCACCCCATAGACACACAAGTTAATCATTGATCTTTTAGCCCTGTGTGGTGCCCCCTCCACCATAATCCACCTCGGTAATACCGTAGCGGTGCTTAGGAGAAGCCCTGTTCCGGTAGCAACATCATCACCGTCATCACGTCGTCGTGTTGACAAAGCTCTCCCTCGAAGCTCTACTGGATCGTGAGTTCGCGGGACATCACTGAGCTGAACGTGTGCAAATCACGGAGGTGTCGTACCTTCGGTGCTAGATCGGTCGATCGTGAAGACGTACGACTACATCAACTGCGTTGTCATAACGCTTCCGCTTACGATCTAGCTACAAGGGTACATAGAGGATACTCTCCCCTCTCGTTTCTATGCATCACCATGATCTTGCGTGTGCGTAGGAAGTTTTTTGAAATTACTGCGTTCCCCAACAGATGGTTCCACTTAAGTGGAACATTGTCCTTCTCCTTCAGCCACAAGGGGTTCCTCAATGGGTAGGATAAAACCAACACCCATTCTTCTTATGGCTTGGGGAGGAATTTCATCACCTACATCACAAGTGCCACTTTGCTCCACTTGGGAGCCGTTATTCTCATCAAACTCCATGTTACATGTCTCCTCAATAAGTCCCGTGGACTTATTGAGGACACAGTAAGCATGAGAGTTTGTAGCATAACCAACAAATATGCCCTCATAAGCTCTAGCCTCGAATTTAGACAAGCGAACACCTTTCTTGAGGATGAAACACTTACACCCGAACACCCGGAAGTACTTGAGGTTGGGCTTGTTACCGGTGAGTATCTCATATGGGGTCTTGTTCAAGCCTTTGTAGAGATAGAGCCGATTGGATGCATGACACGCAGTGTTGATGGCTTCGGCCCAAAAGTTGTATGGAGACTTGAACTCCGCCATCATGGTCCTTGCCGCATCCATCAACGTCTGGTTCTTCCCCTCCGCTACACCATTTTGTTGAGGGGTGTAAGGTGCGGAATATTGATGTTTGATCCCCTCATCACTAAGAAACTCATCCAAGGTGTAGTTCTTGAACTCGGCGTCGTTGTCACTTCTTATTGTCAAGATCTTTGCATTGTGTTGACGTTGAGCTTCATTTGCAAAGTCAATGACGGTTTGTTGGGTCTCACTCTACCTCTTGAAGAAGTACACCCAAGTGTATCTTGAATAGTCATCGACAATCACCAAGCAATACTTTCTACCCCCAAGGCTATCAAAGGATGGAGGCCCAAAGAGAAACAAGTGAAGGAGCTCCAAATGCCTCTTTGAGTAAATGATAGTCGTGGGAGGGTGAGCCTTCTCATGTAGCTTTCCTTCAATGCAAGCACTGCAAGAACGATCTTTGGCAAAACTAACATTTGTTAGTCCACGGACATGGTCCCCCTTGAGAAGACTTTACAAAGATCTCATAGACATGGGCTAAACGGCGATGCCAAAGCCATCCCACGTCAACTTTAGCCATTAGGCATGTCGCGGTCTTAGTGGGTCGCTCTGAAAAGTTAATCACATAGATACCGTTCTCGACATGCCCAACAAAGGCTACTTTAAGAGTCTTGCTCCACAAGAGGGCCACGGTATAAATATCAAAGAAAGTGGTAAAGCACATGATTGCAAGTTGACGAATGGAAAGTAAATTGTATGCAAGGGACTCAACAAGCATGACCTTCTCGATCGTGAGATCATGAGAAATGACAACCTTGCCAAGCCCCAATACCTTAGAGGACAAGGCATCACCCCACTCTACATTGGTGGGCATAGATGGAATCTTTTGCACGTCCACCACCAAGTCCTTGCTTCCGGTCATATGATTAGTGGCTCCACTATCGAGCAACCATGATCCCCCACCCGAAGCAAACACCTACAAGAGATCAATGCTTGGTTTTTTAGGTACCCATTTTGTAATGGGTCCTTTGATGTTAGTGACAAGGGTCTTAGGAACTCAAATAGACCATTAAATGTACTCATAAGGAGAACCTACAAATTTAGCATAAACATGTCCATCACTAGCATGGCATATCACATAGGAAGGGTTAAAGTCGCCGGCTTTGTTGGAAGGGGTGGCATTGCCCTTCTTGACACCACCACCCTTCACATTCTTCTCCTTCTCCTTAGAGGCACCCTCTCCCTCTTTAATAAAATTTTGCATGAGAGGAGGAGGTTGTTTTTCCTTGTCATTCTTCTTCTTGTTCTTGGACTTGGGTGCGAACCCAATCCCTTCCTTGGCCACAACTTCCTTTTGATTGCTCAAAAGATCGTTGAGGTTCTTCTCACCTTGTATGCACGACACAAGGCCTTTCTCAAGTTGCTCCTTCAACTTTGCATTCTCCTCAACAAGATGCACATGCTCACAACAAGGTTAGTATCATTTGCATTATCAATTAAAACCATATGAGGAAAAGTGGCTTTCTCTTTGGTTAGCCTCACTTGGAGTTGATCATGAGACTCTTTAAGACTAGCATGAGTACTCTTCAAGGCCTTGTGAGCCTTGTCAAGTATATCAAACTCCTCCTTGAGTCTAGCAAGATCAACACCACGTTTAACCTTCTCAGAATTTAGCACACGAGACACAACAAGAGCATGATCAAGATCTTTCTTTAATTTAGCATGGTCATCGTTGTGTGACTCCTCAAGAGCCAAGCGATGACCACACTCTTCCTCAAGAGCATTAGAGAGATTCGATATCTCATCGGCATAGTCATGACTATGCCCCTCCATCTTAGAGATGGTGTCTTCGTGAGCCTCGATCATGTCATTGGCTTCACCAAGTTGTTCCAAGAGAGCAACGAAGTGCTTCAGCGGCATTGTTGGATGAAGCGGCCCAGACCGACATTACACGTACGCTTATGCGAGACTGGTTCTACCGACGTGCTTCGCACACAGGTGGCTGGTGGGTGTCAGTTTCTCCAACTTTAGTTCAATCAGATTCAATGAACAGGGTTCTTTCGAATATCAAAAAGCAATCACTATACCGCGTTGTGGTTTTTGATGCGTAGGTAAGAACGGTTCTTGCTCAGCCCGTAGCAGGCACATAAAACTTGGAACAACAAAGTAGAGGACGTCTAACTTGTTTTTGCAGGGCATGTTGTGATGTGATATGGTCAAGACATGATGCTAAATTTTATTGTTTGAGATGATCGTGTTTTGTAACACAGTTATCGGCAACTGGCAGGAGCCATATGGTTGTCGCTTCATTGTATGAAATGCAATCGCCATGTAATTGCTTTACTTTATCACTAAGCGGTAGCGATAGTCGTAGAAGCAATAGTTGGCGAGACGACAACCATGCTTCGATGGAGATCAAGGTGTCAAGCCGGTGACGATGGTGATCATGACAGTGCTTTGGAGATGGAGATCAAAGGCACAAGATGATGATGGCCATATCATATCACTTATATTGATTGCATGTGATGTTTATCCTTTATGCATCTTATTTTGCTTAGTTCGGCGGTAGTATTATAAGATGATCTCTCACTAAATTTCAAGGTATAAGTGTTCTCCCTGAGTATGCACCGTTGTGACAATTCGTCGTGCCGAGACACCACGTGATGATCAGGAGTGATAAGCTCTATGTTCACATACAACGGGTGCAAGCCAGTTTTGCACACGCGGAATACTCGGGTTAAACTTGACGAGCCTAGCATATGCAGATATGGCCTCGGAACACTGAGACTGAAAGGTCGAGCATGAATCATATAGTAGATATGATCAACATAGGATGTTCACCATTGAAAACTACTCCATCTCACGTGATGATCGGACATGGTTTAGTTGATATGGATCACGTGATCACTTAGATGATTAGAGAGATGTCTATCTAAGTGGGAGTTCTTAAGTAATTTTATTAATTGAACTTTAATTTATCATGAACTTAGTCCTGATAGTATTTGCATAACTATTTTGTAGATCAATAGCTCGCAATGTCGCTCCTCGTTTATTTTTGATATGTTCCTAGAGAAAAATAAGTTGAAAGATGATAGTAGCAATGATGCGGACTAGGTCCGTGATCTGAGGTTTATCCTCATTGCTGCACAGAAGAATTATGTCCTTGATGCACCGCTAGGTGATGGGCCTATGGCAGGAGCAGATGCAGACGTTATGTATGTTTGGCAAAGCTCAGTATGATGACTACTTGATAGTTTAGTGCACCATGCTTTACGGCTTAGAACCGGGACTTCAAAAATGTTTTGAAATGTCACAGAGCATATGAGATGTTCTAAGAGCTGAAATTGGTATTTCAGACTCATGCCCGAGTCAAGAGGTATGAGACCTCTGACGAGTACTTTGCCTACAAGATGGAGGTGAATAGCTCAACCAGTGAGCATGTGCTCAGAATGTCTGAGTACTACAATTGCTTGAATCAAGTGGGAGTTAATCTTCCAGATAAGATAGTAATTGACAAAGTTCTCTAGTCACTATCACCAAGTTACTAGAACTTCGTGATGAACTATAATATGCAAGGGATAACAAAAACAATTCCCAAGCTCTTCGCGATGCTAAAATAGGCAAAGGTAGAAATCAAGAAAAGCATCAAGTGTTGATGGTTAACGAGACCACTAGTTTCAAGTAAAAGGGCAAAGGAAAGAAAGGGAACTTCAAGAAGAATGGCAAGCAAGTTTCCACTCCCATGAAGAATCCCAAAGCTAGACCCAAGCCTGAAACTGAGTGCTGCTACTGCAAAGGAAATGGTCACTGGAAGTGGAACTGCCCTAGATACTTGGCGGATAAGAAGGATGGCATACTGAACAAAGGTATATTGGATATACATGTTATTGATGTGTACTTTACTAGTGTTTATAGCAACCCCTCGGTATTTGATATTGGTTCAGTTGCTAAAGAGTAGTTACTCGAAACGGGAGTTGCAAAATAAACAGAGACTAGTTAAGGGCAAGGTGATGATGTGTGTTGGAAGTGATTCCAAGGTTGATAAGATCACCATCGCACACCCCCTTTACCTTCGGGATTAGTGTTGAACCTAGAATAAATGTTATTTGGTGTTTGCGTTGAGCATGAATATGATTGGATCATGTTTATTGCAATACGGCTATTCATTTAAGTCAAAGAATATTTGTTGTTCTATTTACATGAATAAAACCTTCTATGGTCATACACTCAAAATAAAACCAGTTGGAGAGCACCGCTGTCATTTGCATGCATTACTATTAGTTTACATTGAGTATGACTGGATCTCTTTTACCATGAATTACAATGTTTAGTCAGTCCTTGAACTTCAGAGGTGCTCTGCATTTATGTTTTGCGGTCTCAGAAAGGGCTAGCGAGATACCATCTTGTTATATCATATTATGATTGTTTTGAGAAAGTGTTGTCATCCGAGATTTACTATTATTGCTCGCTAGTTGATTATGCCATTGATATGAGTAAACATGAGACCTAAATGTTATTGTAAATATGGTTAGTTCATAATATTTGCCGAAAACTTGAATGCTGGCTTTACATATTTACAACAACAAGATCAAATAGAGTTTGTAAAAGTTTTTCTTTATCACTTTCAGTTTGTCAACTGAATTGCTTGAGGACAATCAAAGATTTAAGCTTGGGGAGTTGATACGTCTCCATCGTATCTACTTTTCCAAACACTTTTGACCTTGTTTTGGACTCTAATTTGCATGATTTGAATGGAACTAACCCGGACTGACGCGGTTTTCAGCAGAATTGCCATGGTGTTATTTTTGTGCAGAAATGAAAGTCCTCGGAATGACCTGAAACTTCGTGGAGAATATTTTTGGAATATATAAAATATACTAGCGAAAGAATCAACACCAGGGAGGCCACACCCTGTCCACGAGGGTGGGGGGCGCGCCAACCCCCTGGGGAGCGCCCCCTATCTCGTGGGCCCCCTGAGGCTCCACCGACCTCAACTCCAACTCTATATATTCACGTTCGGGGAGAAAAAAATCAGAGAGAAGGATTCATCGCGTTTTACGATACGGAGCCACCGCCAAGCCCTAATCTCTCTCGGGAGGGCTGATCTGGAGTCCGTTCGGGGCTCCGGAGAGGGGAATTCGTCGCCATCGTCATCATCAACCTTCCTCCATCACCAATTTCATGATGCTCACTGCCGCGCGTGAGTAATTTCATCATAGGCTTGCTAGACGGTGATGGGTTGGATGAAATTTATCATGTAATCAAGTTAGTTTTGTTAGGGTTTGATCCCTAGTATCCATTATGTTCTGAGATTGATGTTGCTATGACTTTTCTATGCTTAATACTTGTCACTAGAGCCCGAGTGCCATGATTTCAGATCTGAACCTATTATGTTTCCATGAATATATGTGAGTTCTTGATCCTATCTTGCAAGTCTATAGTTACCTATTATGTGTTATGATCCGTTAACCCCGAAGTGACAATAATCGGAATACTTACCGGTGATGATTGTAGTTTGAGGAGTTCATGTATTCACTAAGTGTTAATGCTTGGGTCCGGTACTCTATTAAAAGGAGGCCTTAATATCCCTTAGTTTCCAATAGGACCCCGCTACCACGGGAGGGTAGGACAAAAGATGTCATGCAAGTTCTTTTCCATAAGCATGTATGACTATATTCGGAATACATGCCTACATTACATTGATGAACTGGAGCTAGTTCTGTGTCACCCTATCTTATAACTATTGCATGAGGAATCGCATCTGACATAATTATCCATCACTGATCCATTGCCTACGAGCTTTTCATATATTGATCTTCGCTTAGTTACTTTTCCGTTGCCACTGTTACAATCACTACAAAACCAATACTATTACTTTTGCCACCGTTACCGTTACTTCCATATTACTTTGCTACTAAATACTTTACTGTAGATATTAAGTCTTTCAGGTGCGGTTGAATTGACAACTCAACTGTTAATACTTGAGAATATTCTTTGGCTCCCCTTGTGTCGAATCAATAAATTTGGGTTGAATACTCTACCCTCGAAAACTGTTGCGATCCCCTATACTTGTGGGTTATCAGGGAGGGATTGCATCTTGGATGATGAAGAGAGCATTCTCGTTGAATTGATGATCCGCGACTTCTCTTGGGGTGAAGTTGCTTGGGTCATGCGGATAGAAACATTGCTCAATGATTCTCCAAAGGTTAGTATTAACATGATTTAAATGACGTTTAAAGCGATAGACCCAAGCGTCAAAATCCTCATTTTTCACAATCTTATGAGGAGAACCGACATGATTTAAATGAGTGGAGGGAATCGGTCCTCCATAGGTAAGTGGAGGTTCCACATGGGCAAAGATGCCATTACCACTTTTACCACTAGACAAAGGAACTTTATCACTAGAAGCTTCCCCTTGTCGGAGTTAGCATCTGTCACCTTGTTAGTGGGATCGACCACTTCCAACGGTGCGGTGGAGAATTTAAGACCATCAAGAAAGTTTTTAAGAACGCCTTTGACCTCGGCCTTCATGGAGGTTTTAAATGTGTCCAAGGCCACATTGAGCTCCTCACGTGAGACCGAGGTTCCACCATCGGCCGTGGACGAGGACGAAATCACACCGGGGTGCTCCTCCTCACCGTCTACGGTGTCAACCATACTCTTCGGACGGCAAAGTCCTTAATAAAGAGACGAGGCTCTGATACCAATTTAAAGGATCGATATAGTTGACTAGAGGGGGGTGAATAGGCAACTAACAATTTTTAGCTTTTCTTTACCAATTTAAACTTTGCTTCAAAGTAGGTTGTCTAGATATGCAACTAGGTGAGCAACCTATATGATGCCACAACAATAAGTACACAAGCAAGCAAGGGATGTAACACAAGATGAGCTTGCACGAGTAAAGGGATGAGATAACCAATAGTGGAGCTGGTGAAGACGAGGATGTGTTACCGAAGTTCCTTCCCTTTGAGAGGAAGTACGTCTCCGTTGGAGCGGTGTGGACTATGGAGGCACAATGCTCCCCAAGAAGTCACTAGGGCCACAGTATTCTCCTCGCGCCCTCTAACAATGCGAGATGTCGTGATTTCGCTATTGGTGCCCTTGAAGGCGGCGACCGAACCTTTACAAACAAGTTTGGGGCAATCTCCACAACTTAATTGGAGGCTCCCAACAACACCACGAAGCTTCACCACAATGGAGTATGGCTCCGCGATGACCTCAACCGTGTAGGGTGCTCAAACACCCAAGAGTAACAAGATCTGCGAGGGATTAGTGGGGGGATCAAATTTCTCTTGGTGGATGTGTAGATCGAGGCCTTCTCAACCAATCCCTAGGAGATCAACAAGTTTGATTGGATAGGGAGAGGTCGGGCGAAAATGGAGCTTAGAGCAACAATGGAGCTTAGGGTTGAAGAGGTAAGTCAACTCGGAGAAGAAGACTCCCCTTTTATAGTGGAAGAACAAATCCAACCGTTATCCACTAACTCAGCCTGCGACGCACGGTACTACCGCACCGGAGACACGGTACTACCGCCAGGGCCCACGGTACTACCACAAGGCACTACAGTACTACCACCCACGTAGCAGTATCCAAAACAACCCTGATGCGATGAAGCAGAGGGCGGTAGAACCGCTGGCGCAGTACTACCGCAAGGCAGGGATAGTCCAGATTTGGGAAGGCACGGACATATAAAAATACATCTGTGGCAACTTCCGCTGAGTTTAGATCTATGCAAAAATCCGACATGGTAGTACCGCAAGCCAGGAGCGGTACTACCGTATAGGGCGCGGATGTAAAAAAATTGCATCCGCCCCTACTTCCGCTCGTGCTGCTGAGCCAGACCTGAGGCCACGGTACTACCACGGCAGAGAAGCGGTACTACCGTGAGCACCTGTGGTACTACCGCGCCCACGGCCGGTACTACCGCAGGGGCCTATGGTACTACCGCTCTGAGGAGCAGTACTACCGCATGCCCCAGTTCAACATCACTAGAAGTCTTTCCTTTTGCAGAGATTCGGAGAAACGGATGATTCTCCAAAGAGCCAAAGGAAAGGTGGTGCAAAAGGAACAAACGTGTACATGTTGATTCCACCCAAACCTTTTCAACACGGACCCATTCTTAATAGTACGGCTTTCCTACAACTCAAACCACCAAAAAGAAACGTAGAGAAACGCCGTCTTCAATAGTCTTCGAGGGGCACCAAATCATCTTGTGCCTAGACATGATATATCTGAAATGTTCAATGCACACGATTAGCCTGCAAAAGCATTGTCATCAATCACCAAAACTACTAAGGGATAAATATGCCCTTACACCGAGATTTTGCCGCACCCCTCAAATTCTTTTGCGGGCCGGCCACGTTTGCGGGGTCTGTTCGAGCGGGATTTTCCGCACCGACCCATATTTTGGTTGTTATTTTGCGGGTCGGGGCTTTTTGCGGGGTGTGCTAGAGTTGCTCTAAACATTCTTATATACTACATACTACGCGTACATACTCTTCAATTGAATAAATACTACAAACAACATATCATACTCAAGTAAACCAATCTGTGGTTAGATGGTTAGAGGGATAGTGGTATCCCAGCCCACCAGGGTTTAAGTCCTGATGCTTACCTATCAAACGTTGGATTTTTAACACTTCCCTTTCTTTTGGAAAACATTCGATTGTGCTCTCATCCTTGCTAAGAAAATTTGCCATCCTCAAACAATATGCATTGCCACGGAAAATGCTCAATTTACAATGCTCTCCCAGCGAGCATTTTGGTTATCAAAATCCTGTTAGTGTCCCCCTTTTCACCGGACGTGCTACTCACAAATTCCACCTCAAAAGACACAGATGTATGAGTTACAAACCACTTTAAAATATAAATTTTACGGTGTACTTTATATGACATGCATCTTGTATATTGTTGAGCGTACCAATGCTCAAAGTATGGGAACACATTATTTCACGGTGACAACAGATGGGAGCACAACATCGTCGCCAAAGATGGGAAGAAAAGCAGGGCAAGCAGGGGCAAGCAGGCTCTCTCACGACTAGTATGAAGGAGAGGCATGTGGGCGAGCAAATTGTTTTGGGTCATTAGCGCGGCGACGGTGGGAGAGGCGGTTTAGGGATCCTTGCCATTGGATCAATGATCGTGTGGTTAAAACTCTGTCTCAGCAACAAAAAAACTTTATCTTTTTATAGAAAGGTTAAAGGAAGCATTACTATATATATATCATGTAAACGTAAGGAAGGCCCAAACAAATTGCATATCATCATCACAATCATCTGCATTACCCAAACACATCTCAACAGAAAATCCACCAAATTTCAATCCATTACCATCCACTGTCCTCTCACAAACCGGATGATGCAGTGAGAGTAGAAATGTTGTTGCATGGGCACAGCACAACTTGCCAAAAGCTGCCAGTGATAGATAACCTACTTAACTACAACTCTGAGTTCTAGAGTCTTAAGATCGTCACCAAGATGGCACATTGAGTCACTGTTTCAAGCTAGCAAAATGCAGGCACTACTGACTAAGAGGGTCTCTAACCATCCATCTACGAAAACGCCAAAAAAGAAGGGCTTCGGTTTCGTGACGCGCGGGCGGGCATCACTTCTTCTTCAGTTCCATCGCCTCCCTGAAAAGAACAAGTCCATCAGATCATCAAACATAACCAACCACTCAGCTAGCACAACCAGTCAGTCAATTTGACAAGGCAACCATGCTTCTGATCTAGTACATGTATGTTGCACAAACCACATATATATGGAGTGCATTTCTGTCACCTCGACGACAGGAGTGGGTAAATGGTGGGGGTCTCTTCCTTACATACCAGAACAATTTGTCCATCTCATCATTCTCGGGGTCCAGCTCCACGCCGCCCGACAGCTCCTCACAAGCTTTCTCATAGTCCTGGAAGAAATGGAGACAGAGTTCAGATCAACGGCATCCCAGATGAAAGCAGTAGTACTTATCAGAATGCAAAAATGCTACTCTCAGACAAACAAAGAAATGTAAAAATGCTTTGGTCTCCAAAAAGAAGAAAGTGCACCTTTAGCAGCATCAGAGCTTGTCCGCGGCGAAGGCGCGCCTCCGCCCACTCCGGGCACCTCCTCTTGCATCTGGTTGCATCCTCCAAAGCCTTCTGTCCGTCACCAAGCTGAAGCCAGCAGCGGCTCCTACTCGCGAGCATCTTGCCATCAGAAGGATCAACTTTCAGTGCCTGCGCCCAACCAAGCAGCATGCATGTGTCAACACATATACCGACTGAAGTTATGATAGCAAATTTTCCAAGAGATAAAATAAAACTGCAAATGGATAGCAAATAAAGGGCAGACACGTCATTGCAGATTAATACGGACCCGGCCGCAAGATCCTACTGAATCATCAAAATAAGTCATGAACATAAATATCTACTCAATAGAGGCATGTGCTCTATGCCTGCACTTATCCAAGGCCTATCCAAGAATTAATACTTCATGTCATTTTTTTGTCATTGCAACTTCTGCAGCAATTCTCCTGTAAAATAGGTTACTCGCTGGTTTTGTGGTTTACACTTCAGACAGTAAGCTACATCCAAGGAGATGATGATGATACTAGCCATTTAACAGATTATAACTTTATACAATGTATCTGCATGTAGAACATTTCACACTTCACAGATTATCTTTATAAAATATAGAGCAACACAATACTGTACTGTACCTGTGTGTAGAACTCTGATGCCTTTGTGTAATCCTGCTTTTCAAATGCTTCATCCCCTTTTCGTTTCAGGTCAGACTTCCTTGTGTTAAGAACATCCTCATCCTGAGCAAATTCGAATAACTTCAGTCATACATACGGAAGTATGATGCGTGCAACAATAATATAGCACTGATTGAGGATTTAATGCATTCAAAGGACAATTATATACATTCAATGTCTTTTTCCATTGGGGAATGGCACTTATTTTCCCCATGGTGGCATACCTGCAGCTGCATCCTCTCCAGTTTGGCATGATTAATTATCCCATCAATGCTCCAGTCTGCCACAGTTGAGATTGGGGAGGTGACAGCAAACAGAAGCTCAACGTCTTCCCGTGTACCATACACAGCAGCTAACTCTATCGGCATTCTACCACACTGTCAAGCAAAAGAAGAAAGCTTGCTAAGGAATACTGAAAAGTGAAGATTGAAAAACATAAAAGACAAGATAATGAATCCTTGGTAGTCTAAGAATCGCTATGCTCGCCAAAGGGATGACGCAAAAGGATGTAATAATACAACCAAACAGATGCCTAATAAAGCTAGTACTAGCCAATAATGTAGCTTGTACCCCTTGTTTCTATCCCAAACTATTAGTTTGGTAACGTTAAGATTGGCCAAGATAGTACACTATAACTTTCTGTGCATATCTGACCACGACAAGAGTATAGATGTCAAATGAAAAAGGAAACATTTACAAGCTTGTGTTAAAATGCAACTGATAGTAGTCAAACTAATCATACCACAGATTACTGCTAAACATGCATATCCTTAATTCAAAATCAGCCCATTCAGTAGATAGTATCCTATAGCTTTATGTGCATATCTGACCACGACAAGAAAATAGATGACAAATGAAAAAGGAAACATTAACAGGCTTCTATTAAAAGGCAATTGATAATAGTCAAACTAATCATACCACAGAGTACCGACAAACATATACATATCCCAAATGCTGTAAAACTCAAACAATTTTTTGTACGAAACTATACTTCGCTTTCACCATCGGTTCCCCCATTACATATAGACTTGTACCACCATATTTTGCAGAAACTATAAGTACTAGAACTACCAAGTCAATCAGCTCACAACGAATTTGTGTGGAAAACAAGAGACAAGGTCACCTCATCAGGACGATTTGGGTCTGCACCAGCCTCCAGCAAGCACTTAACACATTCAGTCAAGCCTTCGCTTGCAGCTCTTGCCAAGCAATTATTGGCATCATTCACATTAGCTCCAGCCTACCAAAATGTACATGCGGAAGATCAGTAGATAAACATATAGTCTCTCCATATAAATTGAAGATCAGAACAGATATGAGCAACCGTAACATCAGTATTTACTCATAGATAAGCACATCTTGCAAGGAAAAGCAGATTAGTAGACAATTCCATACCTGAACCAATAACTTCACACAAGGCGTGGAAGCACTAAGCAATGCGGCCTTTAGAGGTGTTACTAGATTAGAAGTCACAACCTTGTTGACCTGTAAAAAACAAGACTGTCATAAACATTTGCATGCCGTGGTAATGACAGGGTCCTTGAGACAACTACTTTCAAGTAAAGCAAATGCAACATAAGTTGGGTCAGCAGATAGAAAAAAAAAGGGTGCAAGCACATTACATCTGCATGGTGTTCCAACAGAACCTCCACAGTGCTCTCATGCCCTTTAACAGCAGCAAGATGGAGTGGTGTCCCGTGTTCTGAGCTGCCGTTAACGTCGGCTCCTCTAGCAAGCAGCAACTTTATCTGAGCTGCCGTTAACGTCGGCTCCTCTAGCAAGCAGCAACTTTACTATTTCACACCTCCCTGAAGACAACAATCAGTATATGGAAAACTGGTGATCACAGTCATAATTGGCAAACAAGCCATCTTTGGCAACCAAGTTTTGAGCAGATACATCACACTAACATACAAACAAGCCATATTTCGCCAAACATGTTTTGAGCAGATAGAGCAAACCAACAAATTTACACTTAATAAGAAATCATAGCTAGGAAGAACAATAAAAGGTCTTCGCGAGCAAGTTTGAATGGCCATAATGGCACAATGCAATGCAAGATTTTTGGATAACAAGTTTCATTGGCAGCAATATTTCTGGATGAATAAGTTTCAGTGGCTAGAATAAAAATACAACAAGGTAACAGTTCATGTCATGACAGTGATGACTAAAGACCCACAAGATATATAGAAGTAAGTAATACAAACAGGCTGACCAGGCTATGGTTTGATAACTTGACCTATACCAAATGAAAACTGAAGATCACTCCTCCCTGAAGATCACAGTATATGGGAAACTGAAGATCACAGTTATAACGTACAAACAAAGGACTTTTGGCCAATTAAGTTTTGAGCAGATAGAGCAAACCAACAATGCTACAATTCAGAAATTATAGGAACAACAACAGAAGGTTGTTGAACAAGTTTGAATGGCCATAATAGCACAATGTAATGTAAAATTTCTGGATGAACAAGTTTGGCTAGGATAAAAATAGCACAGTGTAACAAGTTTGTTCTGAGTTGGCTAGTTGGCTTCTCTAGAGAGCAGCAACTTTACAATTTCACACCTCCCTGAAGATAAAAAACAGTATATGGAAAACTGACGGTCACGATCATAATAGACGAGCAAGGCGTCCCTGGCAACCAAGTTATGAGCAGATAGATCACAGTAATGAACTTTAATAAATATACGGCTCTGCGCATCAGAATGATGCAGAGGCGGGGGGTGATTCTCCTTTTCTAAATAATAATAAGAGCAGACAGAGCAAACCAACAATGCTACACTTGAGAAATCGTAGCTAGGAACAACAACAATAGCACAATTAATGTAATGCAACATTTTTGCATGAACAAGTTTCAACTACAACGTTTCTTGATGAATAAGTTTCAGCGGCTACAATAGAAACACGACGAGGTAACAATTGATGTCATGACAGTGACAAAGACCCACAAAATGTGTAGAAGCAAGCAACTAATATGAACAAGCTGATGGACACGTGCGAAGCGTGCATGACCAGGCTATGGTTTGATCTATACGAAATGGAGAACCGAAGATCACACCTCCCTGAAGATCACAGTGTATGAAAAAACTGAAGATTATGGTGATGATAACATACAAACAAAGGATGTTTGGCCCATCAAGTTTTAAGACAGAAAGAGCAAAACCAACAGTGCGGCAAATCAGAAAATTACAGGAACAACAACAGAAGGCTGTTTAACAAGTTTGAACGGCCACTACAGCACAATTTACGATGTAAAATTTCTGGATGAACAAGCCTCAATGGCTACAGTATTTCTTTGATTGCAATTTTTGTTGTTGTTGATGGCTTAATTACCAAGCTGACCACTTGGTAATGGCTACAGTATTTCTGGATGAACAGGTTCAGTTGCTAGGATAAAAATAGCAGAGTGTAACAAAACACACATGCTCACTTGTAGAGCTCACAATCCAGGTAATTATGGGGGAAACCCAGAACAGAAATGTGTATGACTAGAAATAAAGCAGCAAGTGTTGAAGGTAGCAAGGAAGCGTTTGTGGCAGAGTTAGTGGTGGTATGGCACCTTTCCTTGCAGCGTGATGAAGAACAGTGTCACCGTCGTCCTCTTCCTGGTTGAGGTCGGCGCCATGGTCGAGGAGGTACCTGAGGGCGGGCAGGTTGTTGCCGTCCACGGCGTGCTCCAGCGGCGTCTTCTTGCCTGTCCCACCAGGTAGCGCTAGATTAGGCACATACAGTTGATTGAGCAATGCTGCTGTGTTGGATGCGAAGAAGGGAGGAGAGTGCTTACTTGGGGATGAGTCCCACATGTTGACGTCCATCCTGACGGTCTCGACGAGGTAGCGGCAGGCGGCGAGCTTGCCCTGGCCCCCGACGGCGGCGTGGAGCGCGTTCATGCCGCGGTAGGTGGTGGCCGCCACCGTGGCCTCCTCCCCCGCCTTCCCCTTCCGGTCCCAGCTTCCTGGCGATGTCTGCAAAATCGAACGCCGAACAGATCAGTACTTGGCCGGCGGCGCGGGAGGAAGAAATAGAAACCCCCAAAGGAAAAAAGGCGCCTTTTTTTCCACCGGACGGTGCAAATCGAGGAGATGGAAGAGTCGCGGGTGGGAGGCAAGGACGGACGGACGTACCCTTGAGGCGGCGGACGTTGCCGTAGTGCGCGGCGACGAGGAAGCGCGCCTCCGGGGGCCACGTGTCCTCATCTGCATAAACAGAGAAGGAAGGAAGGAAGGAAGGGAAAAAAAACCATGAGCGATGATGCGATGCGACGACGGACGGGGTCGGCGGGCGGCGGGAGATGGAGACAGGAGACAAGGGTTGGGGCGGCGGCGTACCTTTGCCGAGGAGCTTCTCGAACATGTTGGGCAGCGGGATCTCGAGGAGGTCCATGGCCGCTCTCCCTTTTCCTCCGGCGGCGGCGGCGGGCTAGGGTTTCTCTCCTCTGTCTCTCCCTCTCGCGCGGTGCGCTCTGCTCTGCTCTGGTGGGAGGGAGGGAGAGCTCGAAATGGAACGGTGTCTCTCCCTCTCGCGTGGTGCGCTCTGCTCTGCTCTGGTGGGAGGGAGGGAGAGCAATGGAACGGGGAGAGGGAGAGAAACAGGGGCGGGAAGGGGGGGCAATTTTGACTATTTTGACCTGTGGACGAAATCAATTCACAAAATGAACTGCCCGTGAAACTATTTCACAGCACTGACCCTTTTGTGTAGCGTCCGCCACGCAGGCGCCACACCCTACGGTGCAGCGCCTAGCTCGCGGGCGTTGCACGCCAGTCCACCGTGGCGGTCGTTGGGCCCGCACCCAGCAGTGCAGCGCCTCCTAGCTAGGCGCCACACATGTAATGTGCAGCGCCTAGCGTTCGGGCGCTGCACTATGACTTATCCAGCGGCTGGGCCCCCCTCCCCCCTCCCCCCACCCCACACACCCCAACCCGAGCTTTGCCCCCTCTCCCACTCTCTCCCCCTCTCAAATCCTCTCCCAAAACTTGCAAATTTGAAGAATTTGTCCGTGGATTTCGAAGTCATACCCTCCCTGAAGGTAATCTTCTCCGATCCCTTGTTTTGATCCAAGTAATGCTAGTTTGGAAAACCCTAGTTTTGTTTGGATCTAGAGATTTGCATGGAGATGTGAGATCTTTGTTTGCCAATTTCCTATGATTAGGCTTTGTTAGTATGTTAGGGTTATTCTTATGGGTGTTCTTATGTTGGTGCTAGGGTTATGGTTAGGGTTATTGTTAGGGTTATGGTTAGGTTTAGGGTTATGGTTAGGGTTAGGGTTAGGGTTGTTGTTTGATATATATGTATTAGGGTTTGTATTCCGTGTTAATCCTTAAATTAGTACTCGTGGAAGCAATGTTACGATGTGTTGTTTGAATGCTTATAGGGATGGGAAGAACATGTGTGTTTGTTCATCATGGGGACAAAGACGCCTTCTTGAAAGGCAATATTGAACCGGATCCGGATGAGGTAGATATATTGTTTGTTAGTAGTCCTAGCTATGCGGAGCTCTTGCAACAAGTGAGGAAAGATTTGAATTGGATGGACCCTAGTGATATCGTTGAGTTGGAGGGAAGGCATAATGTAGGTTTTGGAATGCACATCCGTTGGAAGACAATGCGTATCAACTCGGAGCAACGTTGGGTTGCATACAAGGAAACGGTGGCCGATTCACTTGACAAGGCTCTTGAGTTATTTGCAACGAAGAAGGTTGATTCAAATTTGCATTTGGACTTGAACCGGAAACCCTCCCCTTTGGTTGCTAGTAGCCCCCCACCCTTGAAGCGAGATGAAATTGTTGAACCTTTTTTGACCCAAGAAGTGAGGCCAACATTGAGCCCGTTTACAAACAACCAAGATGAAGCTTTGCAAGAGGACAATGATGAGTATGCAGACGATGACAATGAAGTTGATATCCATGACAACAATATGGGTGATCTTGACAAATATCATTTGCAAGAGACAATGGACCATTCCATCCCTTTTTCCCGTGCATATGCATCGGATTCGGATGACGAAGGTCCCGATGAACAAGTTGATGAGGAGGGGTTCACGGTGAAGGAGGCTGAAGCTTTCGAGAAGGTATTCGGTCGGGATCACAAGACACCATTGTTCAAGGATGTTAGTCTCGCGGATGAAGCCGTTGTGGATGGTGGCAAATCTATATCTCTTGGGGTTAGGCCAAGCTCTCACCGTGATTTGGGAGACGACAAGAACCGGATTGGTAAAGGGAGTAAGTTCGAAACCTTCTTGGAATTGAAGATGTGGCTCGACAACTACTCGGTTACGTATTATCGTCCACACAAGGTGGTGCATTCGGACGTCAATGTGCGCTACACGGTTGCATGTGCATGTGAAGATGAAATATGTCCGTGGATTGTGCGTGCAAGACCATGGAAAGGAGGTCCCGCTTGGCACGTAGTGAGTTGTGTGCCAACTCACATGTGCCGAGGCAAAAGGGTGGATGGCAAGATTGTGTCCCAAGACCACAGACAACTCACGTCTGAGTTCATCGCTTACAGGCTCTCCAACTCAATATCCACACTTCCAACAATGAGCGTCCAACATGTCATTGACCTTGTGAAAGCCATATTTCATTACAAGGTGAAGTACGGCAAGGCATGGAAGGCGAAGCAAGCCGCATTTAAGATGTTGTATGGTACTTGGGAGGAAGCATACAACCGAATCCCTAGGTTGTTGTTAGCCATGGCCGCCACAAACCCGGGCATGGTTCATGTTGTCGAGCCTCATGGGCACCAAACAACGGTTTATGAAGGAAAGAAAGTACGAGTATTTGGCCGTGCATTTTGGGCGTTCGAGCAATGCGTGAGGGCTTTCGAACACTGTAGGCCGGTCATCTCCATTGATGGCACGTTCTTGACCGGACAATACAAGGGCACCTTGTTGGTTGCGATAGCAAGTGATGCCAATAATCGGGTGTTGCCATTGGCATTTGCTTTGGTTGAGGCGGAGAACAATGACAACTGGGAGTGGTTTATGCGTCTTTTGAGGACGAAGGTGTTACCCGCTCAAAGGAAAATTTGTGTCATATCGGATCGGCATGCAGGAATTCTTAACGCAGTGGAGATTGACATTCCCGGGCATGCTCCATTGCACCATCGATGGTGCATGAGGCACTTTTGTTCGAACTTCTATAGGGCATGTGGCCTTAAGGAGTTGGCCGATGATCTTCAAGATTGTTGTCTTGCTTTCTCCGAGAAGCGGTTCGCCACTTTGTTGAACAAATTTCTCGCATACAAAAAACTTGATCACGGGGGTCAAGACTTTATGAATAGGCACATTCCCCACCGGAACAAGTGGGCACGTGCTTTTGATGAAGATGGCCGAAGATACGGTCAAATGACAAGCAATATGGCCGAATGCTTCAATAGGGTGCTCAAAGGTGCACGTGGATTACCTGTGACGGCAATAGTTCAATACACATTTGACAAGATGAATGCGTACTTTCTAAAGTACTCAATGAAAACTGATGCACAGATAGCGGGTGAGAACCCGCGCAAGTACAAGTACAAGTTCCCACCCAAGGTTGATGAATGGTTAGAATTTCAATTACGAAAGGCGGACTCAGAAGAAGCTATATTATATGACAATGAAGAGTGGAAGTATGAAGTGAAAGAGCCAGGAGGAACCACAAACGATGGCCGGCAACATGGAGGTCGGGCTTTCAAGGTGTCGTTAACACAATGTGATTGCTCTTGCGGGAGGCCATTGTTGCTTCATCTCCCATGCTCACATTTGTATACCGCCGGTCGCGTTAGAAATGTGGACATCAATCACCCACGCACCGTGAGGGAGTTGGAGTTCTCAATCATGACGGTCAAGAAAACATGGGCTCCCCGCTTTCACCCATACTTTGACCAATCACAATGGCCGGAGTACCATGGAGTTCAACTATGGCCGGATCCGGAGTTGAAGGTTGTTAAACGTGGTAGACGTAAAACAAAGCGTTTTAGAGGCGACATGGACGGATGGGGCCATGGTGGCCGCCGCGAAGCGGGAAACGATCAATTCCAAGAGCCTCGTGAGAGCTCCCGTTGTGGGGAATGCAAAGGTCATGGCCACAACAAAAGAAAATGTACGAAACCAAGGAAAAGGTCCAAGAAAAATGATGCAAGCACTAGCCAACAAGTGCCAAGGCAACCAAGTGGGACCTAACCTAGTGGTAGCCAACAAGTGCCAAGGCAACCAAGTGGGAGCCAACCTAGTGGTAGCCACCAAGTGCCAAGGCAACCAAGTGGGAGCCAACCTAGTTGTAGCCAACAAGTGCCAAGGCAACCAAGTGGGAGCCAACCTAGTGGTAGCCAACAAGTGCCAAGGCAACCAAGTGGGAGCCAACCTAGTGGTAGCCAACAAGTGCCAAGGCAACCAAGTGGGAGCCAACCTAGTGGTAGCCAACAAGTGCCAAGGCAACCAAGTGGGAGCCAACCTAGTGGTAGCCAACAAGTGCCAAGGCAACCAAGTGGGAGCCAACCTAGTGGTAGCCACCAAGTGCCAAGCCAACCTAGTTGTAGCCAACAAGTGCCTAGCCAACCAAGTGGTAGCCAACAAGTGCCAAGCCAACCAAGTGTTAGTCAAAGAGGATCTAGGCAACAAAGAGGTTGGCAACTAGGACTTACAAGAGGCCGTGGTGGTGGTAGTCTAGGCCGTGGTGGTGGTCTTGGCCGTGGTGATGGTCTTGGCCTTGGTGATGGACTTGGCCGTGGTGATGGACAAGGGCAAGGTCGTTATAGAGGAATGTTTGGATACCTCGATGGACCATTTCCGTATGTTGCTCACTAACTATAATGTTTCAAATGTTCTTGTTTTCCATATGTTATTTTTTTTTCATATGTTCCATTTGTTTGTATTGTCTTTACTAACCATTATGTTTCACTCATTGTAGGTATGGCGGCTTCCCAACCCAACAAACCAACAATGAAGGAGGATGACGAAGATGAGATGGCGGGATGGTGGGAGAAGGCTGCGAAGAAGCTTAGAGAGGAGGATGCAGCCAAGCTAAAGAAGAAAAAGGAAGAGGAGCTTGAGGAGAAGAGGAAGGAAGAAGAGAGAGCGTCAAATGCGATGCGCGCTAGGGAGCAAGCATTGGTGAGGAAATGTGAGGAGGCACAGAAGAAGCGTCTAAAGGATTTTGAAGAAGGAACCATAAAGCTTTGGGCAATTGCAGCTGGAAAAAAAGAGAGGGAGGAAAAGATATTCATGGAGAGGGTGGTTAAGGAGGCCCACCTCATAAGGAAAATGGAGGAGGAAGAGGAAGAAGAGAAGAAGAAGAAGAAGAAGGGAAAGGGGCCTTGCTCTACGCAATAGAGCTATGTCATGAACTACTATCTCTCCTCTTCGATTTGGTTGTGATCTACTATGTGTCATGAACTACTATCTCTCCTCTTCGATTTGGTTGTGATCTACTATGTGTCATGAAGTACTATGTATTATGAATTAGTATGTGTCGTGAAGTACTATGTGTCACAGTTCTTTGCTTGCTATGTGTCGTGAGCTACTATCTCTCCTCATCGGAATATGTGTGCGTGTGCCAAAAATTTGCTAAGTACAGGTGCAACGTCCAGCAGCTAGGCGTTGCACTGTGTAGTGTGGCGCCTCCGTGCTAGGCGTCACACTGTATAGTGCAGCGCCTATAGCTGAGGCGTTGCACACATGGACTGGTGTGCAACGCCTCCGAACTAGGCGCTGCACCGTAGGGTGTGGCGCCTGCGTGACGGGCGCCACACAAAAGGGTCAATGCTGTGAAATAGTTTCACGGGCAGTTTATTTTGTGAATTGATTTTGTCCATAGGTCAAAATAGTCAAAATAGCCGCAAGGGGGAGGGGGAGTGGGTAGTGCGCCTGCAGCTGCAGTGGGAGGCGCAATGGGAGGCCGACACGCGCCCCCCCTCACCCCCGGTCTCGGTCTGACACGGCAGCCCGGGACGGCCCGTGCTGCTCTGCTTTCTTTCCCTTCTCGGCGGCTGGGCTCCTGCTCTTGACCGAAAGGCCACACGCAGCCCCATCGTTTGGACTCCCTCTCGTCGCCGTGCGCTCCGTTTGAATTTTTTTGAATCCGTCCAATCGTTGGCGTTGGCATGTAGCGCCACCACACAGCTGCTGCTGCTGCTAGTTCCTCTGTTTGAGATTAAGGGAGCGCTTGATGGTCATTTAGGTTCACCAGCTGTTTATGTCAGCAATGGGGATGTAGCTCAAATGGTAGAGCGCCCGCTTTGCATGCGGGAGGCACGGGGTTCGATCCCCCGCATCTCCATTTTATTTTTTTTACTTTTATTTAGGCTTGGAAGATGTTCGGGTATGTTTATTCTGGTGCTGACCTATTCTGCCACAAATTACATAACATGGATGGATGGGCAACATTTTTGACCTGGCCCACATCGCACACCGGCATACCGGTAAACAAAGTTCGACCGGCCACCACCGCCGGAACAGAATGCCGCCTATCAGCTCGCGCAAAAGGCGCCTATCTTTTTTCTTCTTCTAACCTAATCGCACGAAGAATTCACGCCATACCTGGCTCGATCAATCCATGTTTTGAAGAGAGCGGCAAATAGGGTTTTCCTTGCTGTTCGTCGCCTTTTAAGCGCTCGGACAGGTAGCTGGCGCCCACGCGCCGCACCTCGTTGGCCGGCCTACCATGCGCAGTAAAAGGAAAGAAGGTCTTGTGAAAAAGTGTGGTGACTTGAACTCAGGCCTTGCCGATACAAGAAAAGAACTGTTTTGCTAACCACTACAGCCGGTAAGTGCCGGTGACTACAATGAAACAAAGTTTATTTTTTTTACTTTTATTTAGGCTTGGAAGATGTTCGGGTATGTTTATTCTGGTGCTGACCTATTCTGCCACAAATTACATAACATGGATGGATGGGCAACATTTTTGACCTGGCCCACATCGCACACCGGCATACCGGTAAACAAAGTTCGACCGGCCACCACCGCCGGAACAGAATGCCGCCTATCAGCTCGCGCAAAAGGCGCCTATCTTTTTTCTTCTTCTAACCTAATCGCACGAAGAATTCACGCCATACCTGGCTCGATCAATCCATGTTTTGAAGAGAGTGGCAAATAGGGTTTTCCTTGCTGTTCGTCGCCTTTTAAGCGCTCGGACAGGTAGCTGGCGCCCACGCGCCGCACCTCGTTGGCCGGCCTACCATGCGCAGTAAAAGGAAAAAATGTCTTGTGAAAAAGTGTGGTGACTTGAACTCAGGCCTTGCTGATACAAGAAAAGAACTGTTTTGCTAACCACTACAGCCGGTAAGTGCCAGTGACTACAATGAAACAAAGTTCATCGACTCTAAAAAAAGTTCATCAAATCTGAAAAAAGTTCATTGGATTTGAAAAAAAATTTCATCAAATTTGATAAAAAGTTTGCCGGTTCTAAAAAAGGTTCATCAAATCTGGAAAAAGTTTAACGAAATTGAAAATGCGTTCATCAAATTTGAAAAAAGTTCATTGATTTGAAAGAAGTTCATCGAAATTGTAAAAAAGTTCACCAAATTTGAAAAAGATCATAGAATTTCAAAATAGTCCATAGAATATGATAACAGTTCATTAAATTTGAAAAAATCATCAAATTCTAAAAAATTCTTCATCGGTTTGAAGAAAAAGTTCATTGAAAAACTTTGTGCATTTTGGAAAAAGATAAAGAAAACGAAAAGAAACCAAGAAATAAGGGAAAATTGAAATACAAATAAGAAAGAGATATACAGGAAAAAGAAAAGAAAAATGAAATCTCGATTTACAGCGAACTCGAGCAAGAATAGAAAGCAGAAAAGAGGATGTTAGCCACGAGTCTGAAGGTGGCTCAGTGGTTGGTGTCTAGAGGTCGGGAGTTCGAACCGCCTATTGCTGCACCTTTTTTTTCGAAGTTGGCAGGAAAAAAAGAACTATGGGCCGGCCCATCTAGACGCGCGAGAAAGCTGCTGCGGGCGCCGATTTGCAAAAACAGAAGAATTGCCCGCCTGAATCATCCTCCATCGGCTCAGCGTAAGGGAGCGCGTCAAGTGATGCGTCTAGCCACCGTAACGTGTCGCGGGTTGGACGGATCGTTGGATATTTTTCCTGCATGCGTTTTCGGTGTTTATTTGCTTTTTTCCTAGTTTTTGCTAGGGTTTTTTTTTGTGGGGGGAGGGGGGAGCAGTGCTTTTTCATAAGAATCACAACTTGTAATTCATGAAAAGCAAAAAGGCACATATGTGCTTTTGCGAGACGGTTGCGCTTCAGCAAGATACTTTATGTTGACATCATGTCTTTTTTTAGATAATTATATTTCACTATTATGTTCTTTGCCCTTCAATACCTCTTACGACAAAGTTATTAGAAGTCTTATGCTTCATAAACAAAACATAATCTCTTTTGCTTTTTCTATTTGTATCAATATTTGTCCATCCATGATCCTTTTAATGTGTTACAGAAAACAATTTGGTTCCCATGGGCACGCATGGATACATACGAGATATTGAAAAATGAAAATAAATCCACCGGCAGCCATACTATCGAATAAATCGTTGAAGCTGCTCTATTTGCATCACTAGGGACGTTTTCCTAGCAAACGTGTTGGTTGCCGTTAGATCTTCCTGTGCGAATCACGGTGCAAGGCTTGTACAACTTCAGCTTTTCTGACACGTTCGCTATAGACAACGTCCCGGAAGAAGTCGCATACTTTTTTCTCTTCAAAAAATATGTGTGTTGTGGGGGTCACGAACTCACGACGTCCTGCGCGAGCAGCAGCTTGCTTGTTACTTGGACTGAAGAAGTTTTGGGAACACATATGCTTAAATAGCTTTATGTATTTGAAGTTAAATTCATTTTTCATTAAAAAAATCCAAAAATACTATTTTCTTCATTTTTAAAAGAACATATATCCCTATTATTAAAGTATTTTTTAGAACTTGGTGTGCGCATTTTCATTACAGAAAGCATTGCAGTTTCTTTTTGTTTAAAACCATGACATTTTTTGTCTTCCAACACATGGTAATTCTTAGGTCTTTTGTAATGCCCCTATGACAACCTTTGGAAATTTTTATCACTCATTCATGGCAATTTTGGTTAATTTTACTTTCTCACATGGCATTTTTATTATTAAAATTATGTCTTTTTAATAATTGTAACATGATATTTTTATTATTAAGTGGATGGCTATTTTATTACTAATAGAATACCATTTTTATTATTAAGCAGATGTCAGTTTTATTATTAACAGAGTGACAATTTTTATTATTGGGAGCATGTCATTTTATTATTATTGCTGTCTGGCTTTTATTATTATTAAGAGGATTTAAATTAGAGAAATGGTTGTTTTATAAGTAGCATGACAATTTTCATATTTCAGATCATGGCAATTATAAATGTATGCTTACAAGAAAGTGTATATTTGTTTTGTTCATGGCATCTTAGAAAACAGTAAACTGAGCCCCTGGGCCAATCAAGGTTAATCTTTTTGCGTGTTGGCGATTTTCATGATTTATGCCATGATTAATTTCTGCAAGAGGTCAGACTCTTCTCTTTACCGCTGCAGTCGGCCGGTTGGTTCATTATGGGCCTGTAATTAAAATCATTTTTATGGGGAGATCATGCAGAAATCCGGAGATATATAGTATATGAACTCCACAACATTTAGATACATTAAAACTAAGCACTCTAGGAGCCCTCTCGGGCCATCAACGTTTTTGACTGTTAGATCACATCCTGAGAATGTTTTTGGCCGTCAGATGCAGTTAACTCACGCTAAACTGGACCAAACGTTTTATGGGCGGCTACTCCCGTGACAAAATCTCATATTTCTGATTAATCAAGCCTTTTCTCATGGAAGAAGTCCATTTAGCCGCATTGCTCCAGCATATTTGTTTCCGAGCGGCCTCAGCCCACGTAACACAACGCGCTAGCCTTCTGCCTGGCGTTGCGAAGCCATAGCGACATTGAAGGGGCAGCGTTTGAGCATCATGCATGGATGACTGTTGCAGATCCGCTAGCGTTAAAGCGAGGAGTAATGCTGTCGTTGCTAAAATCCATCAATGCCACCCTTGCCACTCACCGGCCTACTCGTCTTCTCCTTTATTTAGTTTGCGCGGCGGTGCCCCTCCCATCTCCCCCAACCTCCTTTTCCTTGTCTTCATGGAGTGCTCGTAGCCAGTCCTTCAAGGTGGAACGAATGCCGCCGCTGCTGCCATCCCGCCCACTAGGAAGACCATACGTTGCCGCTACTGGCCTTATGGTTGAAGCTCCTCGTACCTGCACAATTGGCAGGCAGGTGCCATCACGGGAAGCATCGGAATTGGTTTGGGCGCTCGGGTCATGGCCATTGGTGTTGTCCACTCATCCACTGCAAATTGATGTCAAATCCCATCCTCCACGCTAATCAGACAACCAGGTTTCACGTTCATAAAACTTTGTTTCTTCCCATCTGTAACTGTAAGATTGTAACTTACCTCTTATAATAGTTCATGGAATCCGTTACTTGGAGTGATCTGGATGCCAATTAAAAATTTGTATGATTAGGCAGAGGAGATATTCGTGGAGAAAACAGATGTGCAGGTTTGAAGGATCTTTCTAAGAATTCTGCAGTGGCGAAATAATTGGATGTTCAGTGAAGACAATGACTGTATGCTCTCTTCAGTTTTAATACCATCATGTCATCATCCTCAATTCCTCATATATACTTGTGTTCTACGCTTCTGTTTGGTAGTGCTATTTTCATTTTTACTATGTGAAAGGAACTTGCTAGCAAACGTCTAGAAGAATTATCTTAATGATCATGTGTCGGTGCTGCATACAAGAAGTTGACTCTATGAGTTTTGATTTATGCAGCTGACTTGCACTTGCTCCAAGCACTTGGAAACAGTACACTGTCAGGACTGGTTATTAGTGCAGGATTGTCGTCCTCACAAATGTGCCATTCGAAATCCCTCGGACCCATATCAAATTTCTATCCATGCTAATTACTATGGTTGTATTCCTCATGCTAATCACTAAGATGTGTGGCAATAACTAGACAAATTAAGACACATGTGATTTGAAAGAAAAATGATGCTCCTGGCCCAGTCATTATCGTACCATACATATGGATCCTTTGATCCTCAAGTGATGCAGCATTAAATTTTTATTCATGCATGCCATATGTTTTCTAGCCACAGTGAAAATTGAGGATCCGATAGTGCGTACATTGTGTCACGGTGTATGTCCTGCTAATTATCCAGTTTCTAAAATGTAATTGAAATGCATTGACTTTTCTTTGGTTTTCCATTGTTATATGATTGACCGATCTTGGTGTTTGTTCATTTTGTGCTCTCGGTGGGGGTCCATATGTATGTTAGCCTATATGAGGCGACAATTGAGTAAATGTTGACAACAAAAGTGTGTGTGAACTCTCGGATCCATTGTCCACTCGTAGAAGTGTTATGGATGGGTAAATTGACCTTTTCATATACTCTATTACTTGGTTGCCTTCACTTCAAATCATCCGATCTTCAACTATAGAGTTCATCTATATGTGGCACTATAATTTGAACTCTGTATACTCTCAGGATTTGTACAAATCACGCAAATTTAATTTATATGTCTTGTGTCTTCCTGTATATGGAAACTACTTATCCATCATATAACAATAGACTAGCACGAAAAGAGGCCCATAACCAACCCAGCACAACAGAAAGCAGATAAGTATTGGTCAATTATAATTCATAACTTGCACTAAAAATACTCAAAATTTTATAATACCACCGTTACTTTAACTATAAGAAAAATGGCTATTTGTATCAAACCCTAACATTAAACATTAAAAATAGACGGGCGCAGCAACGCGCGCCATCGGTGATCTAGTTTTATTGGCAGGACTGGATATGTCATCTACCACCTGACAGGCCTGTGATGCTGTTCGCTGCCGACGGAGGCGCTGCAAGAACCTGATCCACGTCCGTGACCGCGAGGTATCCGGGCTCGAACTCCGGCAAAGGCAGGTCTCCGTTGAGGTACCGCATGACGAGGCGCATTCCGGGCCTCGCCGCCGGCAAGGGATGCGAGCATAGCAGCCCCAGCTTGAGCACCAGCTCGGCCTCGTCGGCCACGAAGTCGTCCAGCCTTGGGTCGACGGCATCGACAATCTGGCCGGAGCAGCCCTCCCACGTGTCTCTCACCCACTGGACAAGCACCAGCAGCTCGCCGCGGGCGTTGAGCCCCATCGGCCGGCTCCCGCAGGCCACCTCGAAGACGAAGGCGCCGAAGGCAAACACGTCGGTGGCCTCGGTCGCCTTGCCAAACCTCATGAGCTCAGGGGCGAGGTAGCCCCTCGTGCCGGCCACGTGGGTGGTGTGCGCGTCCGTGCCGTGGTCATGCAGCCAGCCTCGCGAGGCCAAAGTCACCCAAGCGGCCATTCATGTCGCCATCGAGGAGGACGTTACTGGCCTTGACGTCCCGGTGCATGATGACCTGCTCCCAGTCCTCGTGGAGGTACAAGAGCCCGGACGCGATGCCCTTGATGATGCAAAGCCTCTGCGTCCATGAGAGCGTGGTATGAGCGTGCAGGTAGCTATCCAAGCTGCCGTTGGGCATGCGCTCGTAGATCAGGAGCAGCTCACTAGTAGAAAACGGAGCTTTAAAACCGGTTCGTAAGGGCCTTTAGTGCCGATTCTATAACCGGCACTAAAGGGTGGGCACTAAAGGCCCCCCCCTTAGTACCGGTTCGACATGAACCGGCGTTAAAGTGCCACCATGTGGCGTGAGCTCCCGCCCTGGTATGGGACCTTTAGTACCGGTTGGTGTTACCAACCGGTACTAAAGGTTTTTTTTTGAATTTGTTTTTTGAAAATTTTGGAAAAAAATTTGATTATTTTTTTGATTTTTAATTTTTTTTGAATTATTTGATGATTTAGTCTCTAATCACCTCTCTTAACTGCTCAAGTGTGGATCACTCATTCCAAATCGCCTAACTTCCTGGCCGGTCACCCATCCTCTCACTCCCCCAGCCTAAGCACGCTTAACTTCGAAGTTCTATCCCCCCTACAATCCAAGTCTGCACTTGTTGTTTTCCTGACAAATGTAAGTTGTCAATCCTATTAACCCTCAGCAGTTTAGCTTGTCACATGTTTCACCATTTGAGTTTGAAATTATTATTCTAAAAAACAGTAATTATTTAGTAACACTAATATTTCTTGAATAAATTTGACCACAGTTTGACCAGATTTGATCAAAATTCAAAAAATTGAAATAATTATTTAGTAACACTAATATTCTTGAATAATTATGTAGTAACATTAATACTTTTTGAATAAGTAGTTTGACCAGATTTAACCAATTTTTTTTAGAAAAACGGAAATTTAACCATATCTTTTTTTCTTTTTGAAATTTGAGGATTCTAAAAAATTGCAAACAGGCCGTAGGCGGTCTCCATCGGATGCGGATTTTTTGTGCTGAATTTTTTGATGTATTATACGTTTTTTTCCGACATCGTATGCAAAAGTTATAGTCGTTTTACATTTTCCCTACACTTTTTACAAAACATGTCCAAAATTAAGTTTTCAAATTTTCCTAACTAGTAGATGTAGTAATATAACTACCTCTCGAAGGATTTTAATTTTTGAAGTTTTTATCAATTTCTTTTGATTTTTTTCAAAACTGAAATGGCGATACACGGGGAGGGGGGTAGAGTTTGAAAATTGGTCCTTTTAGTGTGGGTTCGTGGCATGAACTCATACTAAAGGCTTGTCCCCTTTAGTGTGGGTTCGTGGCACGAATCGGTACTATAGGTTAGACCTATAGTACCGGTTTGTGTCACAAACCGGTACTAAAGGGGCCCGTGAGGACCCGGCCTGACACCAGCCTGCCACTACCCCTTTAGTACCAGTTCGTGGCACGAACCGGTACTAATGCATATGGTGTCTTTAGTGCCGGACCAACTTCAAACCCATACAAATGTGTCTCACATTATACCTTTTTCTACTAGTGGCTCGTCCTTGTGCCGGCAATAGCCGATGAGGCGGACGAGGTTCCGGTGTCGCAGCCGGCCAAGGATGATGATCTCCGCTGTGAACTGGGCCAGCCCCTGCCTCGACTCCGAGGAGATCCGCTTCACCGCCACCCGCACACCGGAGCCGACGGGGGCTCCACCGTAGACCCGCCCAAAGCCACCTTTCCCAAGGATTTGATTGTCGTGGAAGCCATTCGTTGCTCGACGGAGGTCCTTGAACGCGAAGCGGCGTGGACCGAGCTCGGCCTCCCAGTCTTCGTTCCACTCTGAGTTCCTGATCCTGCACCACCGTCGAAGAAGAAGCCAAGCTGCTATACCTGCGAGTATGGCAACCAAAGATACTACTGCAGGCAGCCATGTGACGAGTTTTTTCTTGCCATGGGCTTCTTGTACTCTGGAACTGTCTGATTGCTGCAGCACCAGCGATAAGTTGAGTGGTTTGGCCGATTCAGACATGCTAAAGCTCCACCCAAGAACCTGATGAGTGCCCATCGCATCACCGGAAGCGGCGGAGAAGCCGGCGTATGCCATGGTGGGAACCCCTGCCTTTGACTTGGTGCCATTGTTCAGGACCTTCGCAAGGTCGACGGAGCCGTAAGTGAGAAACGCTGCAAAGGGCTTATCCATGGGAACTGGAGCAAGCCGGACCTCGACCAGCCCGAAAGAGTAGTAGTCCACCCACACCTGCATCGGGTTTCCATTGGAAAGCCTCAACGGACTAAAGATGCCGCTGCCGCTGTAGGCCGCGGTTGAAGATCCAGCGGACGTCACGTTGTTGAGATCAATCCCGACGTGGTTGTCGTCTATGTCTCGCAACTCCTTGTTGGCTACGGTGTCGAGCTCTATGGCGAAGAAACGATTTGCACTTTCTGTGTACTCGTACGGAGTGCTAAGGCCCAAGTATTCTCCCGGCCAGGCATCAGATAGCGGGGCCAAGGAGATAACGAACGCCATCCCGTCGCCTGAATAGCCTGAGTCGCTGGGTGTGATGGCGAACACGAAAGTGGCCGAGAATTTCATGGCCATCCCATCGGAACTGACAAACGGGAGGGCTTTGGGGTGGAAACCGTGGCCCTGGAGATCGGCGTGGCTCGTCGTTAGAGCAAGGGCGCCGTCCTGCGTACGGAAGCCGCGCTGTCGAGGAGGAGGTCGTGGAAAGAGACGATCAAGAGGAGGCAGCACAACCGGATGAGGAGGCTTGGCATGGTGCTTAATTGCCGGCCTCACTTCTGTTTGTCCCTTGAGTTTGTGTGTGGGTGTTCGGAGTAACCACGTACTAACCGGCAACCATTAGTACCACTCGCTGGCCATAAACTGCCAACACGGGAGTCAAGTCAAGAAAATGCCCATTTCTACCAGCAGAAAAGTACTCCGGATATGTGGATTACATTCTGTCCATGTTGGCCGGGCAACCGAGATAACGAGGCTTCGGCCGCCCATCTTGGATGCAGGCGTACTATACCACAAGTTAGACTCTGTAGATCACGGCATGATAGGCTAGTCAAGGCGCCAGGTCGCTTCCCGAGCAGCTTCCGAGAAGGGAAGCTGCACGTAACACTATGAGCTATGGTGTTCCTTTCATCTCTCAATCTTAGATACAGGTAAAGTTTTCAGCGTCACGACGAGGATTAGATCTGAGGTTCGTGGGCAGGAAGAAGAAGAAGAAGAAGAAGACAGGAAGGAGGAGGAGAAATGCTACAACTGCATTGCGCGGATACTTCAGAAAGCGCGTGTATCCAGCTAGATACTGCCCCGATACAGCCCAATAAGTTGGGACCTCCCAATTGGCGCTGCAGGCACCAGCTCGCTAAACTGCCGCTCACGCAGCCGTCTCGCGTGGGCCGGCCCAGCAAGCGAAGCTGGTCGGTCGCTCCTCCTTTCCTTCGCTAGTCGTTCGGTCGATCGTTCCCTTCGCTCGCGCAGATGACCGTCGTGCGATCGCTTGACTGTCTAGAGTTCAAACCAGTGGCCGGTTGACTTTGGGGAACAAATATAGATCTAAAAAAATACAAATTTGAAAACGGTTCATGAATTTAAAACAACACAAATTGGAAAATGTACATGGATTTGAAAAAGTTCATTGATTTCACGAAACTGAAAAAAAAATCACAAACTTAAAAACATAATTGATTTGGGGGAAAAAGTTCATCAAAAAATGAAAAATTCAGGAATTTGAAAAAACGTTCATCGATTTTGACAAAAGTTCATCATTTTTGGGAAAAATAGAAAAAAAAATTCATTGAATTTTTAAAAATGTTCCTCTATTTGGAAAAAATGTTCTTGAATTTAGATTTTTTTTTCATTTTTGAACAAAAAAGTTCACAAATTTTTTAAAAAAAATCATCAATTTTGAAAACAAAGTTCATTGATTTGAAAAAAGTTCATGGATTTTGAAAAAAAAACTCAAGAATTTTGAAAAGAGTTCATTGATTTGGAAAAGAAGTTCATCGATTTTGACTAAAAGGTTCATTCAATTTAGCAACAGCAGGAATAAAAAACGAAGAAAACCGTTTGGAAATAAATGAAAAAAAGGATAAATAATAAATAAAACAGAAATAGATGTACAAGAAAGAGTATATAACTGAGCACATACGTGAGGAAGGTGGGGTGGTTAGTGCAACCTACGATCGACCAGGAAGTCTCGTGTATTTGAAGTATTTGTCCAGCACAACCATGATTCGTAAAAAAGCCGACACCGGAAATTGTTCAATAAAGTCCATACTCAGTGTATGCCAAGTTTCAGATGGTATGGGAAGTGGCTGGAGCAGTCCTGGCTGTTTGCCATGTTCACCTTCTGCCTGTTGACACACCTAGTGTTGCACAACTTGTTTTAACCCAGGTCAGGAGAACATATCCATCACCTTGTGGTATGTGGCCAAGACGCCTGAGTGGCCGCAGTTTTTCTACGTTTGTACGGTTTGCAGTGACACGTCGAATTCCATCTTCAGATACTGATCTATGGAAAAGGGATACACAAACATGTTATGCAAAATGGATATTATTGTCTCACACCTTTTTCTTTACATCTGACGATGAATGATTGAACTTCTAAAAATTTAAATGTAAAGATATCTTACTTTACATCATGTCATTCAGATAATGTACGTTATGATGTTCTTTGGCCTTCAAAATGTATTGCGACAAAGTTGTCAGAAGTTCTATGCTTCATAACCAACACATAATCTACTTTGCTTGTTCCATTTGCATCAAGATTGTTCTCGTATATACCTCTTATCGCGTTACAGGAAAAAAAGGCACCAGTTGGAATGTGTCGGCACAGACTAGTTATCAAAACTATAAATTCGCAAAAAAATAATTAACCATCACAAGGTTTGACCACACGACCTCCGGCATAGATAATGAGGACTAGTGATTACAGAGCTGCGCAAGCCTATAGGAACCAAAACAAATGCAGATCCAGACATTTCCTTTTTATTTTATTTTCTTTTCTTTTTTGTGAAACTTTTGTTCGAAATTCCAGAAATTTTTCTCAAACCTGAAGTTTTTTGACAAATTTTAAAAAAGTTCATTTTTTCATTCTTTCGCAAATTTCAAAAAATGCTCATGTTTTTAGAACTTGTTCATATTTTACAAAACAATTCAACAACATCATTTTTTTTCTTTTTCTGGAAAATGTTCAGGATTTGAAAAAATGCTAATTTTTATGAAAGAAATCCGATTTTTTTGTAAAATTAATGTTTAATGAAACGTGAACTCTTTTCACTCAAAACATTTTCGAAAAATGTGAACATTTTTAAAAATTACAAACAATATTTTTGAATATATGTACATTTTTAAAACATGAACATGTTTTGAAACTCTCAATAAAATTTGAAAACGCGAACAATTTTTGAGAACAGGAACATTTTTGGAAACACCAGAACAAATTTGAATACGTTTGAAAATGTGCGAACAATATTAGAAAATGTGTGATTGCTTGATAACTGGACGCAGCGTGCGTCATATATGTTTTGCCCTTAAGAGTGGCCATAGTGGGAGTAATTTAGCTTTTTTTAAGAAACAATTGTAGTTTTGTTCATATTCATTACAATTACAGATGCACCCATTTGCTTCTAAGATCCAAAAAAACATAGTAATTCCCATAACTAGAAATTAGATAAAACCTCTTGAAAACACTTTCTTTGCGGTATCAATCTGTGCTAGAAGAAATACTCCAAAAACTTTGGTAGAGGCTGCAATTGGACAAGAGTATGGATGTTGTCACTCTTTCACCCGCATGAACAATACCAATTAATAATTGTTTTTGAAAGTGCCTTTAGTCGCCCATCCAAAAAGATGTAACGCCATGATCGATGAATGTACTTGGCTGGTGATGATCCCCAAGAAGTGTAGACCTTTGAATCATGGTAACTTCATCATGGTGTCTATGAAAGATTTCACCTCCACAAAAAATTAAACCAACAAAAAAGCTTGACACACCAACATACTCTCACCAAATCGGAATAATCGGATCTGCGAGGACAGAAAGCTCACTATATGCCAAACTTCAGATGGCATATGTCGTCTCACACACACTGCCCCTTGAGTTTCATCCAACAATGTATATGCATGAATGGCCTGCCCATGACCCATGTAGTATATCATGGCAGCGCATGCAGAATATACAACATGTGGGCAACACTGAGTGAATGAATGAATTAACCAATATGTAGAGCAAGAAGCAATACTTAAGATCTTGATGGTTGACGAGCCCAATGGACACATTGTCTCCACTCGGTGAATCGCACAATAAAACTTCATGACATAGTTACAGATGATGTACCATTAATGTGATATGGCCTTCACATTGCGTTCATGGATGACATGCATGTTGTAGGGCCTGAAGATCTTTCGCTCATGAAACGAAAGCATGCACGCACTGCCAGAAGATCGAGCCCCTTCACTTTCTGCCTACAAAGTTCGCAACTATGGCCAGCCACGCATCGCACAACAACTCATTGTCAATCACCGAGTACCCTTCCATCGAACTACTTTAGGAAAGAACAAAAATTCAATAAAAAAAACTAATGGCATTTGGCCGAACACCTGTCGGGCATGGTGTCCAATATGGACGTCATCGATAGGGGACTAAGGCTACTTGGCTGCAGAGGGATCCTGGGTGGACAACGGTGTTGTCCAAGGTAAGTAGGTGTGTTGGTGGGGGTTGGATACGTCTGAGGATACCTAGGTGGCGGTCAGAGAGGTACAACGGCGGCATCAGACAAGGAGGGTGCGGATGCAGAACAAGGAAGGAGTAGGGGCGAAGTGACAGAAAAGTGTGCCGGAGGGAGATTTGAGTGGACCGGGGATTTCGAAGTCCTACATGACAGCGGTCCAGACTCCCACAAAACCTCGCGTGAGGTTCCGTCATGTGATTTGGTTATATATGGCAACAACAATCAGCTATAGACTCGCTGATGATTTTATATTTTCGGTCATCCGGCATGGCCAATGAAGAACTGTTGCATACATACAAGAAGTTTACAGTTTTTGTTTTTGAGATTCTACAGTAAATTTTTTTTTACACAGCCTAAGGGAAAATGTTTACTGATATTGCAAATGTATAGAAAAATATGGCGTAGAGAAAAAAATATACTACGAGGGGATGGCCTAGGTCTAAGATTTTAGTAGGATCGGACGACGGTTTTTTTCTCAAACCGTGAGAGTCAGTGCCCGGCGGTCTGGATCTAGTGACGCTGCTCACGTGCGTGTGCATGCATGAGGATCGCCGCCGAACAATTAGGGCGCCCAGGAAATTTCCTTCCTTGCGCGCCGGTCTATGTGAAAATACTTGGTACATGCGACAAATCCACGAGGATGGATGGATGGATGGCAATCAAATGGGGCAGCATCTTTGACCTGACCCAGGTTGCACAACGGCATGCCGGTCAACAAGGTCGACCACCACCGCCGCCCCGGGCATGCTAGAATGCCGCCTATCACTAGTCCACTACCAGCTGGACGAGACTTGCCTGCTTCCTCCCCGTGTGCCCATCCATGCTCCCGCATATGTGACTTGATTTGATTGAATAAAATAAGGCCCGGCCCCATCTCCTTAAAATTAGGGGGAGATGATTAGATTAGAAAGGAAAAGGGAAAAAAGACACCGTAGGATGAAGTAAGAGTACGGATGGGAGCATGGAGAAGGGGCAGGCAAGCCGGATCTCTACCAGCTCGCGCAAAGGCTCCTATCTAACCTAATCGCACGAACAATTCCTGGCTTTGATGCACTAGAAGTCACGCCGCACCTGGCTCGACCAATCCACGGTTTGGATTTCTGGTGAAGTTCCATACCACCCCCAACAGGATCGGTTTTCACTATCAATTTGATAATAACAGACCAAACACAAACATCATCAGTAACTAGGTGGATTATAACAGGACCGGGTTTCACTATCAAATGTCCGGACGGCATTGGCAGCTCCATTTGAATGTTTCTGAACCCATCCATAAGTTGGTGTGACATCCATCTACTTGTCTGGCTGGATTGCTCGGCTGGTTCCTCGGATTACCATATATTAGCTGGAATTAAGTAATAAGTAATAATTAGTGAAGAGCAAAAGATAGTATTGATAATCATGGGGATGTAGCTCAAATGGTAGAGCGCCCGCTTTGCATGCGGGAGGCACGGGGTTCGATCCCCCGCATCTCCATTTTAATTTTTTTTCCTTTATCTGTTTTTGTTTATCTCTTGGGCCTTGATAAGTGGATCTGTCAGCCTATTTCTCACTGGATCGGTGCTAGTGTGAGCCCTGGTCGATGATTTTATTTGTAGTTGCAAGTAACACATATTGACTGTTTGCAAGAATGCCATGAAATTTTTTATAACATCCAAAACATTTGTTAAGTGCGAGAAAATTTATTTTGAATTGTATGAAACATTTTTATAAAATTACATGGACATTGTTTACATTTCATAAACATTGTTCAAATGTCACGGACATATTTTTGTAACACTAAACATTTTTTTGAATGTTGTGAAACATCTTTAAACGAAACTAAATGAATAGTTTCTACATTGTGTAAACATTTTGAAAATATGTAGCTCAAATGGCCCGCTTTGCATGCGGGAGGCACGGGGTTCAATCCCCCGCATCTCCACTTCACGTCATTTTTCTTATCTGTTGGGCCTTAGTGCTTTTTTTGGACTGACTGTTGGGCCTCAATTAACGGACCTGTATCATGTTCTTTTTTTGCCTATCATTTTTATCCTTTCGGATCCCTCTCTGCGCGACCTGGTATGTGCGCTCGTCCTAGTGTGTCGACCCATTAGACCGTTTTTTACAAAGGTTAGATCAGTTTTAGAATGTTCAATGTGGATTATTTTCCTGACATTTTTATCAGATTTTCTTCAATATGTTCTCTTTGTTGGTTTTTATCTGTTTTCTTTTAAGTTTTATTTATTTGTTTTATATTCATATATTTTACTTCAAATACTTTGCGAATTTTTTAAAATACACATTGGACATTTTCTGTATATACAGGCTGAATATTTTTCAGATACACGTTGATTTTTTTAAAATATATGTTGAACATTTTCTGAATTGCACGTTATATATTAGTCAAATGAATAGTGATTATTTTTTGAATATGCGGTGAACATTTTTTTAACACACACTAAACATTGTTTTAAAACGTGCAAAGGATTTGGTAAGTGTTAGAACATTTTTGATATTACGAATATTTCGCACAAATGTTATTTTCTATTGTATTATTTATAAACAGTCACGTCCATATTTTAAAAACCCTGAAAATATGCGAATACATTTTTTCCCTACATAAACATTTTTTAATGCGTGATGAATGATTTAAAAAAGTAAAGTAAATTAAATTTGGAAATATATGCTTTTAGAATATTTTCAAAATATTAACGGAAGTATAACAACACAAAATTACAAAAAAAACAAATGAAACACACATGTGTATCGAACCCACATGATTATATTGGACCACCACTAGAGTATTGCTTGAGGCGAGGCTACCGTTTGTCTCGTTCTAAGCGAGATACAGAGCCCCCGTTCGTGCGTAGAGGCAGGCAGAAGCCCATCTGGGGCCTCCGGTGTTCTTTTGCCTTAATCCTATTTTCACTTCTTTTTTCTTTGTGAGCGAAATGTTCATCAGGAAAAAGTTATATACGCCAGGCGTCCAACTTTCTATGCATGGGCCAGGCTAAGCACATGCCTAAACTTATGGCCAGGCTAGTATACGCATTTTTAGGCTGCCAACCAAACACCGTCCAGGCAGGTTCCAGGCACACGACAGGTTAGGCCATGCGCTATCAGGATGGAACCCAAACACACCGAGAATACGTCATGGATGACGATTTGGAAGAAAGGATGAGAGGCTGGGTGTGGCGTGGGAGGTTCTTGGTGCATTGGGCCCGTAGGTAAACCATGCATTCCTGCCTTCCCGGGTTGGGCTCTTCTCTTATGTTGTCATCTTGGTAGCGAGTGTGGGGGGGGGGGGGGGGGGGGGGGGGGGTCTTGCTCCCTTTCGGCCGTCATAAGGTTTCGACAATGAATGTAAGACACACTATCATCACCAACTGAGATTTATAAGATTGTATATAGAGATGACAATGCTCACGGTAGAGAAAATGACAAAAAACACACACAGTGCTACTACATAATCAACTCCATACGTATCACTCCCTCTGTTCTCAAATATTTGTCTTTCTACAGATTTAAATAAGTGACTACATACAAAGCAAAATGAATGAATTTACACTCTAAAATATATCTACATACATCTGTATGTTGTAGTTCATTTAAAATGTCTAGAAAGACAAATATTTCGGAACGGAGGGAGTACGAAATTGTTAACTAACTCTATACTAGGATGTCAAGGAAAGCTTAGGGAATATTAGATGATTTGTCAAACCGTGACAGTGACCGGGCTCGGTACTCAGCCGTCTCGATCATGCCACGGTACATTCATACACACACGCACCGGCCTGGAAATTCCAGGCCGTGCCGGCGAGCGTATCGATGTGGCCTTGGCCGGTCCGGCGGCTTTATAATAACTAGGCAATAAAAGTATAATAGTACTTTCCATGCGACAAAACAAATCAAGAGGGTGTGCGACGGGCCAGCATCTTTGACTTGACCCATCACGCGCACCGGCCGGTCAGCAACGTCGACCAGAATGGAATGCCGCCGGCCAGTCTCGGCGTGTGCGCCGGGCAAGCTACGGCTACACTGCGGCTCCGTGCTACTACTAAGTACTTCCTCCGTTCTTAAATACTCCCTCCATTTTACAATATAGTGCTTCCTCTATCAATATGCTTTAACTTTAACCGTAAATTTAACTATCAAGACCGATTGCGGCGGGAGCAAAAATTATATCAGTGAATTCGTATTCGAAAGAAGTTTTCAATTATATATTTTTTTCTCCCGCCGCAGTTGGTCTCATTGATTAAATTTATGGTCAAAGTTGAACCTCGGGAAGCGTGGGCGCACTATATTTTGGAATGGAGTGAGTATTTGTCTTTCTAGACATTGAACCTCGGGAAGCGTGAGCACACTATATTTTGGAATGGAGTGAGTATTTGTCTTTCTAGACATTTCAAATGGTCACCACATACGAATGTATATAGACATATTTTAGAGTGCAGGTTCACTCATTTTGCTCCGTATGTAGTCACCATTTGAAGTCTCTAAAAGGATAAATATTTAGCAATGAAGGGAGTACATGGCTAGCGCTTCTTCAACACTCACTTTGTAAGAGATGACTTGACTAGAAGACCATTGAATCCCATATTCATAATTTCATATATGCGCTCCGAGGAAGAAATCGTCGTGTGGGATCGAAAACTTGCATCTACTATCGCACCATAAAAATTGACTCGTAGTTTTTCTTAGCACCAACGCATAACAAGGAACTTATTTATTGCCTTAAGCGTCTTGCTTAAGCGCCTTGCATTGTACAAGACCGAGTGTCTTATTTGCTGAGAAAATGTCAACAGACTTAATAAATACTCCCTCCGTAAAGAAATAGTGATATAAACGCTTTTATATTTTTTTTATAAAGAAAGTATATGGTCATTTTGCTGCGCCGGGAACAAAGCGGTAAGATACAAAGCGCTGGAAAGCAACAAACTTAGCCTCACACACTAGGAACAAAGAAGACACACAATGAAGCATCAAGGCATAGACGTCGAGCTCCTCGTCCGTGAACAAAGCATCGGGAACAAGGACACGGCGGCTCAAGATGAGCAAGAAAGACCGGCACCATCGGAGAATGCCATCATGCTGTAAGAGCATGATGTAAGAGCATATAGCACATAAAGAAGGCATTGATACAATTATAAGTAAATGCGATGACACATACTCGGTCAACTCCATGGTCAACTCCATGGACAACCGTTTCCCCTGGCCCATACTCGGTCAGTCCCCCTGACTAGGTTGGCGTAGCTGAGTCAAAACACAATGGGGACCGGCACTTCAAACCCCGGCTGGAATGCCAAAGTCTATTGTGTTGCCCTGTGAAGGAGTAAGTGACTGCAAGGCCAATGGGCGGGCCTCCCACTGACCCACTCACCCCTCCTTTCTTTCTCCTCTTTCACACCCAAGTTGCAGCCCCCTCCCCCCCCCCCCCCCCCCCCCCCCCCCTCTCTCTCTCTCTCTCTCCCTCACTCAAATCTCTTTCAAATGTATTGAAATCGATGACATTTATCGTGGATTCTGTCCGTTTTTCATCTGTTTGAGGTAACCTCTCACATCCCCCATGATTTGGTTGGCTGAAATTCATTTGCTTGGTGGCATTGGTAAAGTGTGCCCAAATTCTAGTTTTGTCGATTTCTCCTAAATCCACTCTTGAAGTGGTGACACAGTGATCAGTATGATGTTTGGGATTTTGAGTAAGCACTAGGATAGTCATATATTTTTTATTTGTGACATCAATGAACTAGGGTTAGGGTTTGTGTTAGAGGGGGAATAGATGTAATGACATGGCCTATTTTAGATTGTTTATTCTTTGATGATATATTCGTTCAATGTGCTCTAAATATTACGCGGTAGATTTTTAATTGATGCATCAAGTTTCTTGCAATTGTTTTTACTCCCTTCGTTCCTAAATATAAGTCTTATTAGAGATTGCAATATAGGAACGGAGGGAGTAGATAGCGAGAATCGATAATACTCATCATGTGGACAAGGCGACATTTTTTAGTAACAATGATGAGATTGTTGACAACAAGGAGAAATTCATGGTATTTGTGACACGTCCTAGTCATGACGAAGATGTTGGAAGAGTAAGGAATGTATAGAATTGGATGGACCCGAGTCAGAATGTCGTTAAAGCCATTATTTGTAATACTCCCTATTTTGTTCTCCTCATTTAAAGCCATTATATATGTTTTTTAAGAACACAGTACATACATAAGCGCTCATATATACGTAAACACACACACGGACCCTACCTCTATCAGCATCTCCGAAATACTGAGCCCGCATATCATCTTGAGATTGACGAAGTCAGCAAAGGCGCCTCATAGTCGACAGGAACGTCTCCTCCCACTGAACACGCATTGCCAGAAATCCTGAGATAAATCCATGAATAATGCGAGCACAGGGATTTGAACACTAGTGGGTTGAGGATACCACTGTCCTCCTGGACCCGGACTACATTTGAATTTATGAGCCCTTTGGCCAAGCCATTATATATGTTTTTTTAGAAGAGCCATTATATATGTTGTCCACCGGACTACATTTGAATTTATGGGCCCTTTGGCCTTTGGCCAAAACATGATTAGGCCCAAATAAATTTCTGCATATGGTGAGTAAGTCAAGAGCGTGGAGAGCATGTGAGGTTTAGTCCCAGGTTACTACCATCCAAAAATCTGGCTATCCCTCAACTAGCTATCACTAGTAGAAAAAGGGGCTTTCGTTCGGACCTAGCTAGCCCATTAGCCCCGGTTCTGCCACGAACCGGGATCAATGAATACATTCGTCCTGGTTCGTGAGCCCAGAGGGCCGGTCGGGGCCTCGTGGGCATTGGTCCCGGTTCGTCTTGGCCCATTTGTCCCGGTTCTTGGCACGAACCGGGACCAATGGGCCTCGCTCCTGGCCCACAAACATAGGTCCCGGTTCTTGGCTTGAACCGGGACATAAGGCTGGGCTTTAGTCCCGGTTCCAGCCACGAACCAGGACCAATGAGTTTCCTATATATACCCCACCGCCGGCGAGCAGAGCACTCCACAGTGCTCTGTTTTTTGCTGGCCGGCGAGGAAGGGCATTTGGGTGCTCTAGCTCACCTCTTATGCATGTGAGGTGTTCGATGAAATGCCTGAGCCACATTAGTTAAGCTTTTCTCATCTCGAAGCTCGACCTCGGAGCTCCATTTTTTCCGAGATTTGTCTAGATTTAGCGGTCCGTCACGCCCCGTCCTCGTCTTCACCGCCGTCGATCGCCCGCGCCGATCTCGTCGCCGACACCACCATGGTGAGCCTCTTATTCTTATCTTCTTTCTGAAAGAAAAAACATCTTTACTTTAGATAGATACTTGTCTAATTTTCTTACTTTTGACAGACATAATTATATATAATGCACGCAGACGAACCGGCAATGGATGTACGGTGACAGACACACCTCCGAGTACATTAAGGGCGTGCGTAAATTTCTTGAAGTGGCTGAGGCAAATAAGCAGAATGGTTTTATGTGTTGTCCATGCCCTGATTGTGGGAATACGATGTCTTACTCTGACAAGAAAATCCTTCACACCCACCTGCTTTATAAGGGTTTCATGCCACACTATAATGTTTGGACGAAGAACGGAGAAATAGGGGTTATGATGGAAGACAACGAAGAAGAAGAGGACGATGACAACTATGTGCCCCCTGAATACAGTGCTGCTGCAACGGGGGAAGCTGAAGGTCAAGAGGAACCAGACGATGTGCCCGATGATGATCTCCGCCGGGTCATTGCTGATGCAAGGGAAAAGTGTGAAAGTGAAAAGGAGAAGCTGAAGTTCGATCGCATGTTAGAGGATCACAAAAAAGGGTTGTACCCCAATTGCGAAGATGGCAACACAAAGCTCGGTACCGTACTGGAATTGCCGCAGTGGAAGGCAGAGAATGCTGTGCCTGACAAAGGATTTGAGAAGCTACTGAAAATATTGAAGAAGAAGCTTCCAAAGGATAACGAATTGTCCGACAGTACGTACGCAGCAAAGAAGGTCGTATGCCCTCTAGGATTGGAGGTGGAGAAGATACATGCATGCCCTAATGATTGCATCCTCTACCGCGGTGCATACAAGGATTTGAAGGCATGCCCAGTGTTGGGGATATTACTGCTGGGCGTAAACCGACCTATCTGGGCCGGGTCAACTTCATCAGTAGTTCAAGAGTGTTAAAGCCCAAGAAGGCAAATGAGGGCCTAAGGCCCATAGTCGGTGCAAGACTTGTAGCTGTAAACCGGAATTTGTATATAAACTTGTATTGTAAGTTAGGAATAAGGAGAGACCAACCCGAATACGAATATCGACCGGTGTTGGGACTCTGTGAACCGACGGGTGTCACCCGTGTATATAGGGGGACGACCCGGCGGCGGTTCAAGGACAACAGACAACAACTCGAGACATAGGCGAAGCTTGTTTGCTCCCTAGTCATCGAAACCCCATCAATTCCATCACAACTAGATGTAGGCTTTACCTTCATCGAAGGGGCCGAACTAGTATAAACTCTCTTGCGTCCCTGTGTCCGCTTTAACCCTTTCAAGCTAACCCGTCGCGATGGCTCCACGACTAAGTCCTTTCTCTAGGACATATGCCGTGACAAAACCACGACAGTTGGCGCCCACCGTGGGGCTATCGCACGATGGTTTCCGGTTCTTGGAGGGCCGCTTTGAAGGACTCGAGGGTTACGCTGTAGGCCGGATGACTAAGAGTCGTCGCGGCAAGTTCTACATCGACGACGCAGGCTGGGGCCCCGAGGCCGGCTCAATTGAGTATGGGTACCGGGTCCCCTTTGGTGGCATTCACGTTTTCATTGGCAAGATCGGTGAACCGGGCCCTGAGCCGGACATCTGCACCGACCTCGTCGAGACGGCTCAGCGTGCGCGATCCGCTCGGGTTAAACCGGCCATGAAGCGTGCCTTCGTGGGAGTCATCCATGGAGGAAGTTATGAGGATGGATCGGAATCTTGCGGCGATACCGTCGTTTATTCCGATGATGAGTCATCGACCGGAGAAACCGAATCTCTTTATCAGCTACAAGACGGCCGGATTGGGGGCTGTTCCGATGGCGACAGTATTCCGGACCCCTCTGATCTGCCCAACCGGGTTGGAATATTCATGACTGGCACACAAGCAGCGCTTCATTCTTCGACCGTTGCGGCAACAACCTCCGGTTCAGCAGCGGCGACGGCTGCCGGGGCAGGAGGCCCTGTGCGCCCGCCGTCTCAAGTTCTATCAGAGCTATTTGATGCATTGGCTGTGCTTATGGCGGAGGCTAATCCGGTAGATCAGGGTGTTCACAACGCCGAGATTGCAAAAGTGAAGGAACAGATCACCCAGGCCAAGGCAGATCTGGCAGCTGAGGACACCAGGATGGCCACGGAGCGGGCCGCTTTAGACGCACAAGCCTACAGGCTCATGTTGGACCAGAGTGCGTCGCAGGAAGTCATGAGGAGGAAGTACCGATCCCGTTTGCCTCCGGTTTTTGAGGCCAGAGACCTTTTCAACACTCCAGGAGTAGGAACCGGCAATCCGCTGGAGGGAAACCGAGCAGAAGCTCCCGGGACCGGTGTACCGGTTCAGCCTCGTCAGATGGACCCGCCTCGTCAAAATACCGTTATACCTCAGGCTGCTTTAACACCTCCAGGTCACTACTCCAACCCAATGGACAATCTTGTTGCCGCTGCTGCACGGCTGGAGGCCATTCCAATGGAGGGTGACTCGCCGCAGGCAGTAGAGACGCGACGGGTCAAGGAACTTCTGAGGACAGCTTTGGTCCAACAGGAAGCATACTCGTACAGCCGCGACCGGATCCACTCGACCCCCCGTCCAAGCCGGAGCTATAGCAGACATATGGATGAACCAGCAGTATCGAGTAATGAACGACGTGGAGCACCCCGTGGCAACAACCCGGCGGGTGGTGCTGATAACGCTCAGGGAGTGGTGGACCGGGCCCGTGCGCAGGGAGGCCAAGTTGGCCGCACAACATCAGGCTCGGCAGCTCACGCCGGTTCGTCCAACTATCTCGATCGAACCTGGTGTTACTTCTAGTTCTTTGGGGGTGCCTTGCCTTATCCCCGCTTTACACAACGTGCGCCTGCCCCAGGATTTCAAAGGCCCGCGCAAGGTACCAAATTACACGGCGGATCAACCCCAAGAGACATGGGTGGAGAGCTATGAGATGGCCATGGAGATGCTTGATGTGGATGACGCAGCATGTGCGAAATACTTCACCATGATGCTTGAGGGAACGGCCCGTACTTGGTTAAAAAGTTTGCCGGCTAATTCTATCAGTTCATGGGCCCAATTACGAGCCCGGTTTATCAGCAATTTCAAGGATACATGTAAACAGCCTATGTCGATAGTGGACTTAGCTGCCTGCGTCCAGGAGGAAGGAGAGTCAATGACTCATTGGGTGCGCCGGGTTTCACAAGTGTTGCACTCCTCAGACCGCATCAACGCTGACACCGCAGTATTAACCCTAGAAGGCAACTGCCGGTTTGGGCCCCTGAAGCTGAAGTTGGGACGGATGAAGCGTCATTGCACTGACATGGGGACCCTCATGGCCGCTTTGGTGAAATATGCTGATTCTGATAGTACCAAGGATCCCGAATCTGATGATGACAAGACAGGGAAGGGAAAGAGGAACAGCAACTCCAAAGGTCAGCAGCATCACTGGGCAGGCAATGGTGGTGGAGGCAAGCGTAAAGCGGATGGTAACATGGACTTTGTGGCTAATACCAACACACAGGACAATGGCCAGCGACGCAAGGGTAAACCGAAAAATCGTAATGGGGCACCCAACCCTAACCCAGACCGCCTAAACTATTTGCTAAGCCAGCCCTGTCCAAGACATGGGACGAAGGAGGCGCCAGCAAACCACCTTTGGAAGGATTGCTTTATTATGCAGGAGTTCAAGAATTCTAATAATTTCCGGTATGATCATGAATCTGGCGGTGGCTCAGGATCCGGGCCGGATTACGGTGGAGGAAGTTCCGGTTTAGGATTTAATGGTAATCCGGGCGGACATAATGGTCAAAATAGTCAGAACAACCAGGGTGGTTACAACCAACAGTAGCAACAGTCAGGTTACCAGAGCAACCCAAAGCAGTTGAGTAGTGGGCAGTACCATGTCTTCACAACTAGTTTGGACAAGCGAGACCGGAAGGTTCAGAGGCGGGCGGTTAACTCCGTTGAACCGGCCATACCCCGTTATCTACGTTGGTCTGAACAGCCAATCATATGGAGCAGAGAGGATCACCCTCCCCAGGTTGATAATCCGGGTCAGCTGGCTCTAGTGGTGGCGCCTCAGGTGGGAGGTTATAAGTTCACCAAGGTGCTCATGGATGGAGGGAGCAGCATTAACATCCTGTACTATGAGACCTTCCGTCGTATGGGACTAACAGATAAAAATCTCAAACCGTCGAATACAGTGTTCCACGGTGTAGTGCCTGGCAGATCAGCATATCCCGTTGGTAAGATAGCTCTGGAAGTTGCCTTCGGGGATGATCATGATTCCAGGTCGGAGACACTGACGTTTGAAGTGGTGAAAATCCAAAGTCCATATCACACCCTGTTTGGAAGACCGGCCTACGCCAAGTTTATGGCACGACCCTGTTATGTGTATTTGCAGCTCAAGATGCCGGGTCACAAGGGGACAATAACGGTTCACGGAAGCGGCAAAATCGCTTTGGAGTGTGAGGAAGGAGATGCGGCCTATGCAGAGTCGGTCTGTGCCACCGAGGAGTTGAAGTATTATAAAGACAATGTTGATCCGGTGGACATGACTCCATTAAAGAAGCCAACTACGGAGCATGATCCGGCCTTGAAGTTCAAATCGGCAGCAGAAACTAAGCTTGTTGACTTCGTACCTGGCGATTCGTCCAAACAGTTCAGCATCAGTGCCAACTTGGATCCGAAATAGGAAAGCGCGCTCATCGAGTTCATCCGTGAGAATCGGGACATTTTTGCATGGAAACCCTCTGACATGCCAGGTGTACCGAGGCAACTCGCTGAGCACACCCTTAATGTGGATCCTAAATATAAACCGGTGAAACAGTTCCTCCGCCGGTTTAACGAAGAAAGACGCAAGGCGATTGGAGAAGAGGTAGCCAGGCTCTTAGCAGCTGGCTTTATTATTGAAGTTTTTCACCCTGAGTGGCTTGCCAATCCGGTGCTGGTCCTCAAGAAAAACGGCACCTGGCGTATGTGTGTGGATTACACAGATCTTAATAAGGCTTGTCCAGCAGATCCTTTTGCCCTCCCCCGTATTGATCAAATTATTGATGCTACGACGGGTTGTGAGCGTTTAAGTTTTTTGGATGCATATTCTGGCTATTATCAGATCAAAATGGCAGTTAAGGACCAGGAGAAGACGACATTTATAACTCCCTTTGGAGCCTTCTGCTATGTGTCTATGCCCTTCGGGCTCAAGAGTGCCCAGGCAACTTATCAACGGTGTGTACAAAATTGTCTTCACAAGCAGATTGGCCGTAATGTACATGCTTACGTGGATGATATCGTGGTTAAGTCCAGGGAGAAGGAGACTCTGATTGATGATTTGAAGGAAACCTTTGATAACCTGAGAACGTACAAGATGATGCTTAATCCCGACAAGTGTGTCTTTGGTGTACCGGCGGGCAAGCTATTGGGTTTTCTGGTGTCCAACAGGGGAATTGAGGCTAATCCGGAGAAGATCACGGCCATCACCTCCCTGGCTAAACCGAAGTGTATCAATGATGTTCAACGCCTGGCAGGCCGGATTGCCGCGTTAAGCCGGTTTATCGGTCGTCTTGGTGAGAAGGCAATCCCTTTGTATCAGATGTTGAAAAAAACGGATCAGTTTGTTTGGAGTTCCGCCGCTGATGAAGCATTTGAGGACTTAAAGCGGCAGTTGGCCAATCCGCCTGTGCTCGCCGCTCCCATTGACAAGGAGCCGTTACTGTTATATGTTGCTGCTAATGCTCAGGCGGTCAGCGTGGCTATTGTGGTGGAGTGAAAGGAGGCAGGTAAGGAGCATCCGGTTCAACATCCGGTCTATTATATCAGCGAGGTACTAATCGAGTCCAAGCAAAGGTATCCGCGTTGGCAGAAGCTGGTGTATGGAGTTTTTATGGCAAGCCGGAAGCTTAAACAATACTTCCAAGGGCACCCAATTACGGTGGTCAGTTCTGCTCCTTTGGGAGATATCATCCAGAACCGGGAAGCAACTGGCCGGATTGCAAAGTGGGGTATAGAGCTGGGGCCGCACGGTTTGAAGTATATGCCTCGGACAGCGGTTAAGTCTCAAGCACTTGTTGATTTCATCAATGATTGGACGGAAATGCAAGCACCCGAAGAAAAGCCGGATCACACATATTGGACCATTCACTTTGACGGATCCAGGCAATTGGAAGGCTCGGGGGCTGGAGTCGTATTAACTTCCCCACGAGGTGATAAGTTTTGTTATGTTCTCCGCTTAATGTTCCCTTGTACTAACAATGCAGCTGAGTATGAAGCCTTGCTCCATGGTCTCCGGATGGCTAAGGAGATGAATCTAAGTCGAGTTAAGTGCTTCGGTGACTCGGACCTTGTGGCTCAGCAAGTGTCTGGCACTTGGGACTCCAAGGACCCACTCATGGAAGCATATCGTCGTGAGGTGGATATTGTTGCAGGTCATTTCAAAGGCTATCAGGTGGACCACGTGGACCGGCGGAAAAATGAAGCGGCGGACGCCTTAAGCCGGCTGGGCTCTCAGCGCAAACCGGTCCCGCCCAATGTTTTTCTTGATGTGCTGCACAACCCGTCGGTCAAGATCCTTGGTGAAGCGGATTTGGCTATTCCTGATCCGGAGGCTCAATTGGTGGCAGCTCTTCATGTTATTCCGGATTGGACGCTTCCTTACCTGGCGTACAAGAACCGGGGCGAGTTACCAGAGGATGAGACTCTGGCCCGACAGATAATTCGGCGATCCAAGTCTATGACTATTATCAACGGCGAGTTGCATCATTGCAGTGTGTCAGGAGTGTTTCAACGTTGTGTGTCTCCTGAAGAAGGCCGTGAAATTTTGCGTGAGATCCACGAAGGAGATTGTGGTCACCACGCCGGTTCAAAATCTCTGGTAGCCAAAGCGTTTCACCATGGCTTCTGTTGGTTAACTGCTCATGCTGATGCGGAGGATCTGGTCAGACGATGTGATGGTTGCCAAAGATTTTCAAGACGTGCTCATGCACCGACTCAAGAATTGAGAATGATTCCAATTACTTGGCCGTTTGCGACTTGGGGGCTGGATATGGTTGGGCCTTTCAAAAGGTCCAAAGATAAGAAGACCCACCTCCTGGTGGCGGTTGACAAGTTTACAAAGTGGGTGGAGGCAGAACCTGTTAGCAAGTGTGATGCGGCCACGGCGGTTCAGTTCATCAAAAAAGTGATTTTCTGGTTTGGCTTTCCGCACAGTATCATCACAGATAATGGTACCAATTTGTCCAAAGGTGCCATGAAGGAGTTCTGCGAACGGGAGCACATCCGGCTCGATGTTTCATAAGTGGCACACCCACAGTCCAATGGTCAAGCAGAAAGGGCTAATCAAGAGATCTTGAGAGGCATCAAACCCCGGCTCATGATTCCTTTACAGAGAACGCCAGGTTGTTGGGTAGAAGAATTACCATCTGTGTTATGGAGCATCAATACAACACCCAACAGATCAACAGGATACACACCGTTCTTCATGGTTTATGGAGCGGAGGCGGTTCTCCCCAGTGATATCCTTCATGATTCACCTCGTGTGACGGCTTATATTGAAGCGGACAACGAGACAGCACGGCAAGATGCTTTGGACCGGTTGGATGAAGAGCGTGACATAGCAGCCGCCCGATCGGCGATTTACCAACAGGATCTTCGTCGTTATCACAGTCGCCGAGTCAGAACCAGAACCTTCCAGGAAGGAGATTTGGTGTTTCGGCTCATCCAAGATCAGACTGATATGCATAAGTTATCCCCACCTTGGGAGGAGCCTTTCGTGGTCAGCAAGAATCTGCATAATGGGTCATACTATCTGATCGATATTCGAGAGCATAAGGACTAACGTACATCAGAGGAGGAGACCAACAGGCCGTGGAACATAGCTCATCTTAGGCCTTATTATACCTGAGCCATTGGTTCTACTTATGTACATATTACAACGATGTATATATTATGATTAAAAATAATAAACTGGAACCTCAGCTAAAGCGGGGTATCTGTTCTTTTACATCATGTGTGGTTACACGGAGTTGTTCTAAAGCGGCCTCCGGTTTACCCCTTGAGTTCGCTTTTTAAAAGCATCATGTTATATCACTTGGAGGTTTGGTCGTGTCCGAACCAATACCATACCTCTTGATAGGCGAGAGCCACCAGATCACTTGGGGACTTGGTCACGTCTGAACCAGTCATGCCTCTTGATCGGCCTAAGGCCACAGAATCACTTGGGGGCTTGGTCAAACCCGAACCATTGCCATGCCACTTGGTCGGCATAAATGCCACGGTTTCATTTGGGGACCTGGCTGACTAGAACCATAGTTACACCTAACGGGAGCTTGGTCGTGTTCGGCCATGGTAACGCCATTTGATCAGCTCAAATAAACCTTTTTTGCAAACGGTTTTGTCATTGCTTTTGCTTCGCACTTTTCTTTGCAAGATACCTTTTTTTTCTTTTTTATTGTGTTTTTTTAACCGATAAAGTTTTTCAACCAATCAATTGACGGAACACAGTTCACGTCAATCCGGAGACTATTTGCCCGGTTTGATCCTTGTTGTTAACATCCTCTTATGGAGTAACACGGTGTTTATTATAACCCGACACGGTTTACATGGTAAACCAGCGTCATATATATACAGGAGCTGTTATCTCCTCCAACAGTGTGGGTTTGCAAAACTCCGCTTCAAGATTGGCCAAGCCAACTTCACGCTCAACGATGGCAGGTATTATGTATCTCAAAAATTTGGTCATATACTTAAAAATTCTTGGATGTTTTGACTTCATATATGCAGACATCATATTCCGCCTGACGGTACAACTGCGGTGGTACTTGAAGAGTTTATTATTGCAGAAAGTGCTTTGGAAAGTTCATCACCACAGGAAGAACAAATTATGCACGAAGGCATATCAACATCAAAAGTATCAGCTAGCCTATTACAAGGCAACACGGTGCCCATAATAATATCATTGTTTTTCGCAAAGGAGAGACAGTTTTAAAACCGGCTTCCGGTTCAAGCTTGGTCACCAGCCTGGCCTGATGGTTGTGGGTCATCCTGCGCCGCTTCAGCCTCCGTTTCTCTACCCAGTGGCTGGAAATCAACAGTTGTACAGTCGATTCCCATTAATGCTTGAAAAACAGCTTCATCATGGATCAGCAATGATGGGTCAATATCGGGAGCGTAAGTATGCTTACGGATTGGAGGGATTAGATTTTCCAATTCATGGATTGGTGCAGCTATTCGCATGTTCTGATTGTCATATTGGGCTTGATAATGAGACAAGTCTGCTTCTTCAGCCAATTGACAAGCTAGCGGACGTACCTCCCGGTTTATTGCTCGCAGATCCGCTTCACCAAACTCTGACCCGTCTTCCTTCAAGCTGGGATAGCCCTGAGCCGCTTCAATAGGATCAAAATCCGGCACCCAGGCTTTTGCCCGGATTAAGGCATTGACCGCACAGGTTCGAGCAGCAGATTTCTTCAGCTCTTCAACCCGGGCAGGAAGCACCGACAGTTTCATCAGAGTGTCTTGAATCAAAGTGGGCGCCGGTTTGTTATGGGAGGCGGTACAGATGATCCGCTGGGCACCAGTATACAATTGTTCAACCAATGTATAGGCGGCTTTCAATTTCTTCCGCACATCTGACCCCAAGTGACCAATGCATGTCCCTGAAATATCATAAAGGGTTAATAAACCGGCAGCTCTGTAAGAAGGCAGAGTCAATTCAGAAGTCAAATTGGCTTACCAAAGATAAAAGTGGTCATGGTATGCACGTGCCGCTTTATGCTGGTCAGTTCATCCGCCACCGGTTTTAGTGCATCCTCGGCATCCTCTGCTCGTTTGATTAAAGCGGACTTTTCAGTGGCCCAATCCGCCCGCTTCTTCTTGAAGCTCTCCTTAAGATGTTCCATGGCGCTTAAAGCGCTGGCTAATTCCTCCTTTGCTTTGGAGGTTTCAGCTTGTTGAGTTTTCAGGTTTTCTTGGAGATCGGCGACTTGGCTTTCTTTCGCCTTCAGCTCAGCCTGCATGCAGACAATTATATGCTTCAACAAAACGGTACAAGGATTGAAGTACCAACCACATAACAAGTTATGCACTTGGCACTTGGGGGCTAATGCATATTCGATCTTCATCGTTCAATTGCTTACAAAGTCCCAAGATCAATACAAGTATTCAACTTGGCACTTGGGGGCTAATGGCTATTTGCTCGTATATATTCTGATGCGGCAATCTCAATTACTTAAAGTACCGGTTTAACTACGCTAAGTTGAACTGGCCCTTGGGGGCTACATCAGCGAATTTCAAAGCATCAAGATTTACATTAGTAAGTCCCGGTTTGAAAGAAGATTACAAGCCGGCCCTTGGGGGCTAGGAGAGTCAGCAAGAATTGAAGCATACAAGCGGGAAAGAGCATATGGAAGTTACCTCATATATATCTTTCATCATATTAACCAGACCAGCTTCATAGTCACGACTGGTATACAGCCGGTTCAGGTAGCCGGAATGGATATCTTGGGTGTTCAGAGCAGCGTAAGTCGCGAGATCAGCATTCCACTTGCCTTTGCCAAAGGCAGCAAATTCTTCCTTGGCAGAATGTTTGGACAAAGCGACAGGATTGCTTGGCTTAGTATGGCCAGTGCCAGTAATGACAACCTCATCATCCTTGGTACCGCCGGTTTGCACTAGGGCTGTTGGCTTGTCAGTAGGCTTTGTTGGACCGGTCGATTTCTCAATCCGGATGGAGCTTGTGGGCTAATTGACAGGATTTGAGGTATCAATAGGTATTTCTTCAGCAATAAGATCGTCGTCTTGCTGCGGTGGATCATTGGGTATATCCTCAGGAATAGTCGCTTCAAGATCTGGCCTCTTTCCCGGTTCAAGGAAGGCATCTTCTTCGGCCGCTTTGTCTAGGCGAGCCTTCTTGCTTGGCCTAGGTTTGGCCCTGAAAGGAATAACAAAATCAAATACAGCATATGTTCCAAGGCGATGTGCTGCAAATATTATATAGCTTACCCAAGCACCGTTTTAAGCGGTGGCAGCTGAGTAGCCGATGACTCACCAGAAGATGAGTGGGAAGTAACCTGGTAATCGGAGTTAGACGGATTAAGAGGTTGACGAAAGCAGCCCGCTTTAGGACAAGAACTGACAAGCAAATTAGAGACCTCTAAACGGCGTTTCCGAACCGGACTGTTCGGTAAACCGGCGGACGTAACTACTTGGCCGCTGTGCCGGGTTGTGCGACGAGCTTCGTGTTGTTGGGTCTTCATAAGAAATTTAGGATCCAAATAAGCAAGAGGATGAGAAAATTTAACTTTACGGTTTGCCTGACGGATTTTTTGTGAAGGCAAAGGTTCTGAATCGGAAGAGAGAATAATTACCTCTGCAGCATCCACGTGGCTGGCTTCGGCATCATCCTGACAAATATCATCATCAATAAGACGCATGAAAAATAAGCCAAGTGAGTCAAGCTCTACCTCAAGGTCCGGATTATCCACATCATCATCAGGGGCCGGATTAGAGGATGCAGTGGTTCTTTTCCTGTGGGTAGTCTTCTTCACAACTTTAGTTTTTTGCCGAGTTGCTCTTTCCGGTTTGTCTGGTTTTTCTGGTTTCTCCTGCGGCAGTTTCTTGCTCCAAAACAGATCATTGCCCTGATTACACAGACACTGATATTAAACAATGACCAGATATATCAATAACAGATTCAGCAAAAAGAAAAATCAAAATCTTACAGCTGGCGGTTTGTTGGTGGCACAGAAGAGAAGCAGGCCGTTTCTAGCACAGATGTGTTCCGGTTCATTCAGCATCTTATTCACAGCCTCTGTGATTTCTTCATCGGTAAGCTGGATTTTGGAATGTCGCAGCGGGTCATCAACACTGCCAGTATACTCGCACATCAAACCGAAGCGCTGACTAAGTGGCAGTATGCTCCATGATATCCAACAGCGAGCGAGATCAACCCCTGTTAAACTGTTGGCCATAAAGGCTCTAAGCTTTGACAGTTGAGGAGCATATTTGCTTCTCTCCTGGGCAGTCAATCTTTGAGGAAAAGGGTGTGTATTGCTGAGCCGCTCCAGACGAAAGCCAGGCAAGGGATTCTCACCAGCAGGGGAGGTGTCTTTGCAATAGAACCATGTCTGATTCCACTCTTTGGGGTGGTTGTGCAGTTTAGCGTGAGGGTATGTGAACTCTTTCCTTTTCTGGATCGCCACGCCACCCAACTCCGTATTAGAGCCGTCAGTAAACTCAGTACGGCGGTTTAGATGGAAAAGGTCTCTGAACAATTCCACTGTGGGCTCCTCTTGAAAAAACGCCTCACATAGCACTTGGAAGTGACACATATTTGTAACAGAGTTGGGGCCAGTGTCTTGGGGATGGAGTTGGAAATCGGCTAAAACATCCCGGTAAAATTTAGAACCGGGCGGTTTAAAGCCCCGGGCTAAGTGATCTACGAAAACAACGATCTCTCCTTCTTGAGGTGTGGGAGGGCATTCTTTGCCAGGAGCCCTCCAATGGATGGTATCTTTGCTGCCTAAAGCACCGATCAGGACTAAATCGTCCAGCTGAGACTCTGTGACGCGAGAAGGAACCCAATTGCACTCATATACTTGCTTGGCCATGATAAAATCTACAAGGTAGAAGATCCTGGTTCAAAAATGCATTGATCAGGGTACATTGATATGTGCAATGTTAAACCGGAGACAGATCTATCTGAACCGGAGTTTTATGAAGCAAACAACATCTGGCGGTTCAACAAGGGGACTAATGGTATATACCGGTTTGGCAAGTTTTTCCTACAAGGTTAAACCGCCTGATCTAAACATTGAAACAACTGAGATTGCGGATGGATAAGTATGCAGAAACAGGTTTCACAAGTTTTCTCTACAGCGTTGGATCTGAAGCAAGTTCAGAAAAGAGATAAATATTTAGAGGTTCAAAAGGAGCAGTACCGAATCAATGAGCAAAACGTTCATATAGATCTATGGTTTTGAGATGCGTAAGTGAAGGCCAAGGTTGAGGCAGAGGTCGACGGTGGCGGCGGAGCTCTGAAGCCGGGCGATGCGAGGAAGATGAAGCAGAAGGGGAAGAAGGGAAAGAGAAAGGAAATGACCCTTCGGTCCTATTTATAAGGCAAAGGACATGTGTCAGGCGCGACAATCAAGGGGCCACGAAACGGAGCTGTCGCCTCGATTTCCGCATATCTATTAAACAAAGAAGCATAATGGATATCTTCGTTATGACAGGTGACGTCACTCTGGTTTACAGCAATCAGAGAAGATGACATCATGGCGGTTCACCAATTTATGAGAAGATGTTGAAGATGAAGCTTTTGTTAAAGGATTGACATGAACCCGTTCAAATCAATCTGGGGCCTAATGTTGGGGATATTACTGCTGGGCGTAAACCGGCCTATCTGGGCCGGGTCAACTTCATCAGTAGTTCAAGAGTGTTAAAGCCCAAGAAGGCAAATGAGGGCCTAAGGCCCATAGTCGGTGCGAGACTTGTAGCTGTAAACCGGAATTTGTATATAAACTTGTATTGTAAGTTAGGAATAAGGAGAGACCAACCCGGATACGAATATCGGCCGGTGTTGTGACTCTGTGAACCGACGGGTGTCACCCGTGTATATAAGGGGACGACCCGGCGGCGGTTCAAGGATAACAGACAACAACTCGAGACATAGGCGAAGCTTGTTTGCTCCCTAGTCATCGAAACCCCATCAATTCCATCACAACTAGACGTAGGCTTTACCTTCATCGAAGGGGCCGAACTAGTATAAACTCTCTTGCGTCCCTGTGTCCGCTTTAACCCCTTCAAGCTAACCCGTCGCGATGGCTCCACGACTAAGTCCTTTCTCTAGGACATCTGCCGTGACAAAACCACGACACCCGGTATGCGGTGCATTGTGGTATAAGATCAAACGAGATGACCCTGGTGATGTTGAGGGCGAGCCCCACAGGAAGAGGGTTCATGCAAAGGTGATGTGATATGCTCCTATAATACCATGGTTGAAACGACTGTTCAGAAACGAAGAGCATGCCAAGTTGATGCGATGGCACAGTGAGGACCGTAAGAAAGACGGGAAGTTGAGAGCACCCGCTGACGGGCCGCAGTGGAGAAAAATCGAGAGAAAGTACTGGGCTCAGTTTGCAGGTGACCCAAGGAACGTATGCTTTGGTTTAAGCGCGGATGGCATTAATCCTTTCGGAGAGCAGAGCAACAATCACATCACCTAGCCCATGACTCTATGTATGTATAACCTTCCTCCTTGGATGTGCATGAAGCGGAAGTTCATTATGATGACAATTCTCATCCAAGGCCCTAAGCATCCCGACAACGACATTGATGTGTACCTAAGGCCATTAGTTGAAGAACTTTTACAGCTGTGAATGGAAATGGTGTATGTGTGTGGGATGAGCACAAACAGGTGGAATTTAACCTGCATGCGTTGCTGTTTGTAACCATCAACGATTGGCCCGCTCTCAGTAACCTTTCAGGACAGACAAACAAGGGATACCACGCATGCACGCACTGTTTAGCTGACACCGAAAGTATATACCTGGACAGATGCAGGAAGAATGTGTATCTGGGCCATCGTTGATTTCTCCCGACCAACCATCAATGTCGAAAAAAAGTCAAGCATTTCAAAGGCGAGACAGATCACCGAAAGAAGCCCGCCATGCGTACCGGTGATCACGTACTTGATATGGTCTCTGATTTACACGTAATATTTGGAAAGGGTCCCGACGGACTAGCTGTTCCGAATGACGCTGAGGGACGTGCACCCATGTGGAAGAAGAAATCTATATTTTGGACCTACCCTACTGGAAAGAGGTAGAGGTACGCTCTTCAATCGACATGATGCACGTGACGAAGAACCTTTGCGTGAACCTGTTAGGCTTCTTGGGCATGTATGGGAAGACAAAAATACACCTGAGGCACCGGAGGACCTGCAATGTTTGCACGAAAAAGACGGCATGCCTCCGAAGCAGTATGAAGGTCGTGCCAGCTACGCTCTTACCAAAGAAGAGAATGAAATATTTTTTGAATGCCTGCTCAGCATGAAGGTCCCGACTGGCTTCTCGCCGAATATAAAGGGAAGAATAAATATTCCAGAGAAAAAGTTCCAGAACCTAAAGTCTCATGACTGCCATGTGATTATGACGCAACTGCTTCCGGTTGCATTGAGGGGGCTTCTACCGGAAAACGTCCGATTAGCCATTGTGAAGCTATGTGCATTTCTCAATGCAATCTCTCAGAAGGTGATCGATCCAGAAATCATACCAAGGCTAAGGAGTGATGTGGCGCAATGTCTTGTAAGTTTTGAGCTGGTGTTCCCACCATCCTTCTTCAATATCATGACGCACGTCCTAGTTCATCTAGTCGACGAGATTGTCATTCTGGGCCCCGTATTTCTACACAATATGTTCCCCTTTGAGAGGTTCATGGGAGTCCTAAAGAAATATGTCCATAACCGTGCTAGGCCAGAAGGAAGCATCTCCATGGGCCATCAAACAGAGGATGTCATTGGGTTTTGTGTTGACTTCATTCCTGGCCTTAAGAAGATAGGTCTCCCTAAATCGCGGTATGATTGGAGACTGACTGGAAAAGGCACGCTAGGAGCGGACACAATAATATGCGGGGACGGGCATTCTTGGTCTCAAGCACACTACACAGTTCTACAGAACTCTACCTTGGTGACCCCGTATGTCGATGAACACAAGAACAGTATGCGCTCCAAACACCCGAAGCAGTGTGATGACTAGATTACATGTGAACACATCATGACTTTCAGCAGTTGGTTGGAAACACGTCTCAGAGGTGACAACACTGTTTGTGATGAGCTGTACTCGTTGTCCAGGGGACCACCTTCGACTGTATTGACTTACAAAGGATACGAGATAAATGGGAATACATTTTACATGATCGCCCAAGATCAAAAGAGCACCAACCAAAACAGCGGTGCCCGCTTTGATGCAGCAACCGAGAGGGGAAAGGACACATATTATGGTTACATAGTGGACATATGGGAACTTGACTACGGACATGATTTTAAGGTCCCTTTGTTTAAGAGCAAATGGGTCAATCTATCAGGAGGCGGGGTACAGGTAGAGACACAATACGGAATGACAACAGTGGATCTGAACAATCTTGGGTACACTGACGAACCGTTCGTCCTAGCCAATGATGTGGCACAAGTTATCTATGTGAAGGACATGTCTACCAAACCATGAAAAAAAAGATAAGGAAGCGAATACATCGTACGATGAGCCAAAGCGCCACATAATTCTTTTAGGAAAAAGGGACATCGTGGGAGTGGAGGGCAAGACAGACATGTCCGAAGATTATGAAAAGTTTCATGAAATTCCTCCCTTCAAAGTCAAGACTGACCCAAGCATCCTGATAAACAATGAAGATTATCCATGGTTACGGTGCAATAAGCAAAGCACACAAGCGAAGAAAAAGTGAAGACTTTCTGTCCACAACTATTATGATAATACCATGCCAACTTTTAACCTTTTCCTAGTTCATTTGAAATGCATGTTGTAACAGACGAGTTTCCGTATGAAACTCTGATATCTCAAAACAGATTGTCTGTTTTGTTGAAATGCTTTGAATGTTGCATTTTATAAACCTCTAGTATTATTGAAACTAAAATTATATAGAATTTATGCAACTAAAATTATATAGAATTTTCATAAAGAACTTTTTTGTTACAAACTTTAATAGCAAAAAGAATTATCATAAAATAAATTAAGTAAGTAATTAGAAACAAAATAATATAAAATTTAATAAAATATATAAGTAGAAACAAAACAAAATAAAATAAAATAAAATAAACTTTAATAACATAAATAAAATTCATGAAACTAAAATTATCAAAGTATTTTCTGTTCAAAACATTATAAGCAACCTCTAGTATTATTGAAACTAAAATTACATATAAAATTGATGCAACTAAAATTATCAAAGTATTTTCTGTTCAAAATTATTAAAAGCAAAAAGAATTTTCATAAAGAACTTTTTTTGTTAGAAACTTTAATAGCAAAATAAAATAAAATAAATTTTTTGTTGTAAGTAGAAACAAAACAGAATAAATAAAGCAAAAAAGAAAACAAAAAATAGGGAAAAAATAAAAAATATGCCACCTACGGGGCCTCCAGGTCTAAATACGACTAGAAACCCATCCATGGGCCAGGATTCAGGCCCACAGAAGGCCCAGTAGGCCCATCAGACATCCCAGTGACAATTAGGCCCGAAAGCCTGCAATGGAGAGGAGCTCGAGAGGGGTGCGGCAGTGGGGCTTATAAACCACTGCGCGCCCCTCTCAGCTAGCGAGGTGGGACTAAACATTTGGGTACGGGTGGAACGAGACCTTTGGTCCCGATTGGTGCCACCAACCAGGACTAAAGGGGGGCATTGGAACCAGCCCGTGGCACCAACCGGTACGAATGCCCCCTTTGGTACCAGTTGGTGCCACGAACCGGACCAAAGGCAGCCGCTTCCCACCTTTTGGGCTGCCGAAAACTGACCTTTGGTCCCGGCTGGTGGCACCAACCGGGACTAAAGGGGGCATTGGTCCCGGTTTGCGCCACGAACCGGAACCAATGCCTCGTCTATATAAGCAGGACTTGTAAATTTTTCGTTCAGTTTCTCATTCCCCCGCCGCGACGCCGCCAGGCTGCCCCCCTGTCTCGCCATCGCCGTCGTCGCCCTGCCTCCGACGCGCCGCCCCGACGCCGTCCCGCCCCGGACCGACGCCGTCCCGCCCCGGACCGACGCCGTCCCGCCCCGGACCGACGCCGTCGCCGCCCCACGCCACCCCTGCCCCGACGTCGTCGGCCCTGCCTCCTCGTCGCCGTCGCTGCGCACCCTGTGAGCGCTGCCCGCCGATCCCCTCCTCCTCCTCCCTGTAATGGCCGCCGCCACCACCGCCGCTGCCGCCGCGCCGTCGCGCCCCCTATTTATAGATGTTGTAATTTAGTTGTATTAATTTGGATGTGTAGTTTAGATTTGTAGTTAATTTAGTTGTTGTAATTTAGTTGTATTAATTTAGATGTGTAGTTTAGATTTTGTTCATAGAATTTTTATGATTTTTTTCTGTTGTATTTTTGTTCATAAAATTTTTATGATTTTTTTCATAGAGTTTTGTTTGTCAATTTATGTATATGTCCATATTGTGTATGTATAGGAAAATTGTGTATGATCAAAGTCATTTATGTATATGTTCATATTTAGAAGAAAAAGGAGAGAAAAAAGGAAAATAAGAAGAGGAAGAAGGAGAAGAAGAAGAAGAATAAGAAGAAGATGAGAGGAAGAAGAGGAGAAATAAATAAGAAGATGAAAAAGAAGAAAAAAAGAGGAAAAGTCCTCTTTTCTTCTTCTATTATTCTATTTCTTCTTCTTCTCCTCTATTCCTTCTTCTTCTCCTCTTTTTTTTCTTCGATCTCCTCCTCTATTCCTTTCTTCTTCTCCTCATTTTCTTCTTCTTCTTCCTCTTCTTATTTTTTTATCGAGTATGTCGTTGTCGATATACCCCTTCTCCCCAATAACTTTTAGTAAGTACTACTTAGAAAGTGCTTAATTAATTAGTAGTTGAACTAGTTGATTTAATAAAACTACTTTATTTTACTATATATATAAGTAGTTTATTTTTAGTAAGTACTACTTTATTCTATTTATAGTAAGTGCTTAGTAGTTGAACTACTTGATTTAATAAAACTAGTTTATTTTACTATAGAAGTAGTTTATTTTTAGCAAGAAAATTAGTAGAACTAGTTTATCTTTTTAATTAAAGCAATTATTCCCGCATCGACGTCGACGATGCCTATCCCGCATCCTCATCGTCGACTTGGCGGAGGAGGCCGGCTTGATCAGAGGGGCCATGTCCGGGATTGGGCTCCGCCGGGATGGTTTTGGGATGTGCTACCCTCCGGGAGGCGTAGGTTGGTGAGGAGCCAGCCCGTCGTTGACCCGATCCTTGTTTGGTGGCGGTCGCATGGGCCAGTGACGGTGCTGAGGCTTCCGGACACCGCGGAGGTGGTACGTCACTGTGTCAGCGAGGAGGACGAGCACGTCCGTCGCTACATGGTTGCGTTGGAGGGCAGGTTCGACAATACCTGGCAGGTTCTTCAGGGATCTCACTGGAGCGATCCTGTGATGGTTCCTTCTCTTTGGGTGTCCACCGCCCGTGCCGATACCCGTCGGGCGCTACGGTTCTAGCTGTACTAGCGATGTTATATGTATGATAGTATTCGAGGTGTATTAGTGATAATATTCGACGATGTACGGACGCAAGAGATGATGTAGTTTTGCTTATAATTGAATCCATCCTAATTTTAATACTACTTTATTTTGCGATTTGATTTTGCTTATTGAATGCTCAAATTGGAAAACTACACCTACTTTGAATGCTAAAATTAGAGAGCACTATGCAAGGCGTATGCATATGATTAGTTGATAGCTTATAGGGTTTTTGTTTTCGCAGAAATCTAGGAGCGCCCCTCCATCATCCCCGCCGTCGTCCTCATCACCGACCCCCTCTGACCTCGAGGTGAGACCAGCCAAATCCTTTTTTAGAAAGATAATTAAACGATATTTCGGGTTTACTTTAAGTCTGTCGAGTCTCCACCATATATGAGAGGACGAAGAAGCCCGACTGTTGTCGTGGGGGTCGTTTCTCCTTCTTCTCTGGGTGCTAGACCTTTGTTATGCACTAGGGGAAGAAGGAGTAAGGACCATCACCGACGGTCGCAAATGTCAGAGAGGAATCAGTGAGGGAGAGTTCCACCATATATATATGAGAGGACGAAGAATCCCGACTGTTGTTGTGGGGTTCGCTTCTCCTTCATTCCCGTGTGCTAGACATTTTGGTGTAATGCACTCGGGGACAAAGTGAGGAGCGACCATCACCGAGAGTCGAATATATACACCACGTGAGCTGAGAGTTTTCAAGAAAAGACTCGACAGATCGATAGTCAACCCGTGACGAATAATAATAATCTAATTTAGTTTTTGTAGTATATATATTTAATTGTACAAGTTTAATCTTTGAATTGTGAACGTAGGAAATGTCGTCATCAGACGAGGAAAGTCTCCCGGGGGAGTGCAGCTGGTGCCACGACGATCGAGGTCTATGCGACATGCCTCACCTGGACGATGATCGGCGCTTCAACATTAAGCTCGAGAAGACCTTCGATGTTGAAACGATACGCAACGATGACAAGTGTTTTTCGTAATTAAGCATGACTACAACTATTTCAACGTGTAATTTTCATCTTTTACAATTCGAGTAGCTTATCCCATGCCATGCAAGGCGCTATGTCTTGAAGATGATGGATTTTGAAGACCATGAAAGTTTTGAAACAAAGAAAATTCACCTAAGAACTCATCATGATGTGGATTTTGAAGTAAAACTGTACAATTCTGAGAGCGTAACCCATTTTGGTTGCAAAAAATGGGAAGCACTTTGCAAGATGTATGGTTTTGATAAGGGTATGCTTGTCACCATGGATCTTGGTGATCCTGAAATCGAGCAAGACAATATGGACATTTGGGTCCTTGTTGATACGCCTTCAATTCTACCGCTATGTGAGTTTAGTTTCTCAAACATAGTTATTAGCTAATTTATATTGTTTATTTCAAAATAGTTGACAGCTTATTTCCATTGACAGCTTATTTTTATTCTTCAAAGAATGTGCAGGAGATGGTAGACAAAACCCACTACACCGATGGCTCTGGATTAACTTATAAGGAGAAAAATCATCTGGTCGGATTTTGTACTGACATTGAGAATTACAATATCTACAATCAAACTCCTCAACATTATTGTCAATACGCGCCACTAGTGCATGTGTTGAACTACGGTAACTACCATGCAAATACCTTGGTAAGATTTTTTACTATTACGACATCCGTGCATCTTTTGCATACTTCTAAAACCAGTACATCATTGCTAACTATGAAGTTATTACTATGTTTTTCAACAGATAATCCCAGAGAATTGTGCGCCTCATTTGATGTATCAGAAAGGTAGCCTTAATGTTTTGAACATACAGCGAGGTCATCCTACGAATCTCAATTGTCCATACCAGATTTCTAAAAAGAATGGAGACATGCAAATCAAAGGATGGAAAAAATGTATGGACAGTCGTAAGGAGGTTCTTGGAAGCAAAAGGAAGTGAAGCGCAAGAATTGGAGACACGATGATCTCCATTCTCCATAATGGAGAGTCAGGGTCTATACTGTTTTATGCTATTTTACCTTAAAGAGGGTATTTAGGTCCTACCTAATACTGATGATCATGTGCTAAGAACAATTAAGTAGAGTTGGTTCGATGACTATGAGGATGATGATCGTATGACTTGTTATTAATAACGAATAGAAGTTGTATGATGATGATTAGTAGACTTGTTATTATATATGATGATGCATGATGCGAGCATGAAGAGTTATTATATATCAGCGGGTGAAATGAACATGGATTGGATTGAAGCGAAGGCAACATGCATGTGGTGCATGTCGAAAGTAGTACAATCCAAACTTGATCAAGTTAGGATTAGTATTACCTTCGACATGCACCACATGTTGCCTCCCTTCAATCTAAGTCATGTTTAGGCATAGCAGTAGCAGTAGCACGGAGATAAGAGAGGACACATCTCTCTATTAGCTACCTATACCAACCTAAATTAACCCCCAAAACCCCTAAACCACCTCCTTTCAAAAAAAAAACTAGCCCCTGAAATGCTAACGCGTGGAAACTTATTGGTCCCGGTTGGTGCTACCAACCGGGACCAAAGGCCCTCGTGCCTGGGCTCGCCGGAGCGGTCACGTGGAGGCCCATCTGTCCCGGTTAGTATAAGAACCAGGACTAAAGGTCTAGGGCATTAGTAACGATTCTTTAGTCCCGGTTCCCCAACCGGGACAGATGGGCCTTATGAACCGGGACAAATGACCTTTTTTCTACTAGTGTATGGACAGCCAGCAAATCAAACACCCCCTAAGGCCATCTACAACCGGACCCCTCAAACCTCCCCCGAAACATGCGGGCAGACAGCCTGGTCATTGCCAGGACTTAAAAAAGTCGTTCAACTGAACACCTTATAGCCAGCCCATACGCTCAATTTGTCCAGCACCCCTCAAACACAGTCCATATGTGGGGCGGATTTGAGACCGTGTGAACACGCGAGAGCGCATCCGCCGCATCAGACTTATCAGTGGGACCAATGGGAAACCCATCGGTCCGTCCTGGATCTCACCGAATTGCTACCCGCATTCATGGCGCCGCTCTGGCGCGCCTCCTGACAAGTCAAGCATTGGTAATTTAAGCCGGGCGGCGATCAAAAAACCAGTGGCCTCTGTTATTTCCCCTTCCCCTCTCGTTTGCGCTGTCATACCATGTCCCCACCCGTCTGTGTCCGAGCTCACATTACAGTGCCGCATCTGTCCAACAATGGTACGCGGAAGATCACGTACTACCAGCTTCTCACGCAGGAGCGCCGCCCCTAGATTGCGATGGAGGTCTGTTTTGCGGCCGTTCTTCCTCCAACTTCAGACGAGGAGGGGATGCCCTGTGCTCGAAGGAGACGGTCCTAGCGGTTGACCATGTCGTCCTGGGTTGGAGATGGCGGACACCCGCGGCGGCGGAGGCGGGGAGGGGGCGCCATCCCCCACTTCTCAATGGAGGCTGCGTGAGGATAGAATAGCCTCACCATGGTGTACGTCCACCTTGCAGTGGAGGTGCAAATCGAGGCAGGGAGAGCAGATGCTACCGTCCTCACTGAGCTCTACATCAACTCGACCCTCATTGCCAAAAACTGCTCCATCCTAGAGTCCATCGAGGATGAGCGGGTGGTGTCGATGAACCACCACACGATCTTCATCCATGAACAAGGGCGGGAGGATAACTTTGCAAACGAGGACGATCAGATGCCTCACGCCAACAATGACCATGAGGCCCGCGACTCCAGCGAGGGGGTGATCCCGATCACCTCAGACGAGGAGTAGTTTGCAGTATGTAGTTTCTATTTCTGTAGTTGCATCTTGTTTATCTAGAATCTTTAAATCAAATTTGCTAGTGGCTTGTTTGCAATTCTACGCTGCAAGAGTTTGCATGGCTTAACGAGTTCAAAATTTAGGGGGCACGGCTATAGATGCCCAAACGGACAAATGTTTGGACTAACATATAAGGGCACCTCACGTAAACCTTTTCCTGAGAGGACGAGAGAACCATGTTAAATATATACCCACATGTGTGTACACTCGTGTTTGACAACACGCGGCCGCGGAGTGGGTAATTTACAGTTCATTTTTTGTTAGTAGGGTCTTTACCTTATCCCACATCTATCTAATACACTATCCGAGGATAAGCTATGCACATCAACATGTTGTTAGTGTGTTAGTTGGTAGTGGAGATATGCCGGGGGTGGTTCATGGCATATAGCCAGTCGTTTTTTCTATGATTTATCAATTTGGCCCTATAAGAGGGAAACGTCCCTTCCGAGAGAGTCACCACTTGAAATACCATCCTTATGTTCTCTTCTGAGCCCACAGCCACCAAGTCTCCTCGCTCCTCGCCCTGCCGTGCAGCAGGCGAGGACACAACATTACTCTCGGACATACCCCGACGATCGGTGACCCAATGGGTAGTTGGGTGCTAACATTTCTGGGAAATGCTCGCACGACTTCTTTGCCCTTCTTCCTCGACTTCGTCTACATCCGCTACTTCCTCGACTCCCCGTCGTCATGTTCATAAACAACCCCACTATAAGGGAAATTTCACCCCGTGATTTGTATTGTTCTTGGTCAATCTGCTAGTCATGTTATTATCTGTGAAACTAGGTTTATCATGTTAGTATATGTCACCCTATTTGTTTTCATCCTTATGTATGCCAAATTATTTTTGGTGGATAAATCTTTGTCATTCATGTCACTTGAGTAGATTCGAAATCCCCCCCAAAAAAAAGGTTCGAAATTATACCAATGATAGCCATCACATTATTTCCAACATCTTGTTTGTTATTGTGGGATGTTTTATGTTGCTTGAGGATCTTGCTTGACCGGCGGCTGTTTTATGCTGAACATGCTTTAGGATGAGAGACCGTCGGCAACCTGATCTACTCGGCCGTAGGGTGATCATGTATGTGCCAGCTGCTGCTACTAGCTTGTGGGCAGTTCAATGCATGTCATCAGCCTATGGTCATGGAGCCGTTTGACTGACAAAGTGTGTGTTTGATGCACGTGCTCTCTGTTTGCTTGTCAGGGGTAGTGAAAAGTCAAAACAAGCGGTGTTGTTTCAGAGTAAAAGAGAAGCTGTTCCTAGATATTTGCTGCAGCTTTATATTGCACCTACAGAAATGTTATTTTCATATATTTTTCTTTGTTCTAAACCAGCCATCCCCTACCTTTGTCTCCTTTCTATTTTCCTGTACACATTTCCTTTACCGTATAAATGATGTTGTATCATGTATAAATGATTTGATATCAGACATCCATAGACGATCAGCTGCAGTACAAAACCCCACACACCATGTGCAGAGAGCAGAGTGATATTGGTGATCATGCATGAGTCACCGGTGCTACTCAACTTACGTGTGATCGATTGACTGATGCATGGAGCGTCTGCCTCAACTGCCTCAAGACAAGTACTACTGCCAGGCAGTTGCTGGTGGCAGGAGTTATCTCACTTCTCAGCCAATGTGTGGATTGAGTTTTATTTTATTTTTTTGAAAGGAAGTGTGTGTTGAGTGTTGAGTGAATGCATGTGGCTTCGGTTTGCTCGTCGGTACAAAGTTGAAAACATATCCTTTGTTTCACGGGTCATCAATATTTCCTGGATTTTACCCAGATTTTTTTCCTGGATTTTTGCAGCATACCGAATATTTTTCCTGCTAATTATTTATTTTACTCATGAATCTCCACCATCTCTCTCTCTCTCTCCTGCTTGTACAGTTTTCCTTGTTGTATTCTACCTCCGCCCAAAAATATTTGGCATTCTGAGATTCAAATTTTGTTCTAGTACAAAACATGTCATTATAGCACCTTTTTGGAAAAAAATCATTCAAAAACAAGGGCCTTAGAGGGTCAGCTGGGCCTCGTCGTCGGAGATGACGATGACCTTCCAGTCGACCGCCTGCTCCGCCTCCACGACCTCAGGGTGCTGGTGGCGGAGCTCGCCATGTACCTCGCCGCCTCTCGGTCCTCCCGAGCCGTCGCCGCATCCACCACCCCCCTGCGCCACCGGGACGAGGAGGGCGGGGGCCGTCCCCCACGGGAAGTTGAGGCGCGGCACGGCGCCGTGGATCCTATCATGCCACCGGTCATACTCCAGGGCGGCGAGCTCCACCGTGTGGAACGACCCGAGCCACTTTTTTTGTGGGTCTCCCGGTCGGTGATCTCCTCCACCCACATCCCCCATGCTCGCCGGCGGATGCCTAGGTATGTCCTCTGCGGCTGCCGTGGCGGAGGGAGGTTCGGGAAGATGCGGGTGGGGGCGCATAGGCGAGGCGGCGTGGCACAACGATGCGGCGCCGCGGGCGTGGATCCTTATTGCTGATCAGCGGCGAGGATGGGGGAAGAGGAGGCAGAGGAGGCGGAGAGGAAGATGAAGAGAGGGGCTCTTTTTTACTCAGTTGCCACATGATGGAGTAAAAATTAGGGCCGTGGAGGCGGCTGAGGATAATTTATCCTCCACTATGGAGTATCGGGGATCGGCTAGGTCCCGGTTAGACAAATAAAACCGGGTTTTTACTCCTTTTAACCACCAGTTATTGGGGATCGGTTAGAGGTGCCCTTGGAGGGTCGGTTGGGCCTTAATATATCTGAAATCTCGTACAATGTCAAATTTCATAAAATTTAGCTGAAATAGTGATTTACGGATATTCGCAGGGGCACTCACCTGCCAAGCTCTATCGTCCACTCGATTTGCCTCGCGGTTCGTGAAGTAGATGAATCCCGCACGAGATCGCAGTGAAAACGAAAATCCTTCAAAAAGTATTAAGTTTCGATGACGAAACTTACCGCTTTTGCATCAAAAAAATGCCTAGTTTCATCAAGTTTCAGAGATATAATTTTAAACATTTGTTTCTGTCGGTCATAGACACAAAATAGTTGATTTTTATCGGTCACTCGTACTAAGTTTCAAACATTAAAACTTAACATTTTTTCAAAAGTCATCAAAATATATTTAAAATGGATCTTATTTCAAAGCGTTGGTCGCGAGAAACACAAATATGAAACATAACTTCATTGAAATTTTCATTGAAAAGATATAGAACTTTGAAAATCGGAAGCCAAAATAAAAAGCTGGCACCAGGGGCCTGAGTGCCCCCGCACTTGTTTGCCGTAAATCCTCGTCCTTGTGGTTTAGTGTATTTTTTCGCTTGGTGTTTCATTCCGCTCTTTACATGATTTCACATTTGCTTCACTAGATTATATACAAGTAATAAGAGACCTTTCTGAATAACAAAATGGATTTTACAGGAACTTGCAGGAGGCCACCACACTGAAGAATAAACCAGAATTACTACTACTAAACAATGACTTCAATCAATACTCTTTCCGAGGTCGAACCCTACTGGCTTAGATGCCCTAACAAGTTACTACAAGATCAGCTGCATGCAGTACAAAACCCCACACACTTTACGTGCTAGCCGTATATGTTGTGTTTATAGATGTTTGTGTGATTTGCTTGTTCATATGTGCTAGCCGTATATGTTGTGTTCATAGATGTTTCGGTCCTATGTATTATACATGCTCACATGCTTAGGTATCGGTATGAAGTGCATACTACTGTGATTGCTATGTTTATTATCTACTCGTGGATTAGATTAATCATTATGGTGTTAATATTTCCAACAACTACAAGATCAGCTGCATGCAGTACAAAACCCCACACACTTTGTGGGGGGTGATCATGCATGAGCTACCGGTGCTACCTCAACTTTGGTGTGATCGATCAAACTGATGCATGGAGCGTCTGCCTCAACGACCTCAGTAAAAGTAGTAGTGTACTACCAGACGGTTGCTGCTGGCCGGATTCTCACTTGTCAGCCAAATTAAAGTGTGTGTTGAATGCACATGTGGCTTCCGTTTGCTCGCCAGTACAAAGTTGAAAGTGAAACCGATTCTTTGTTTCACGGTAAAAGGGTTGGCCATCAATATTTGCTTGATTTCGCAGCATGCGAAATTCTTTTCTCACCCGTTATTTATTTCTTTCATGAACCTGCACCATGTTTTCAAATAATGAAAAACTGCATGTTCCGTATTCCTTGTTGTGTACTACGTACCTCGGTCCCAAAAACTTGACATTATTCAAATTTTGTCCCACATGAACTTTATACGGAGGAAGCAGTGTGATTTAGTCTTTTTTTGCGCAGTATGGGTTTGATTACGGTTCTTTAGATGATTTTACATCTGCTTTAATGGAATCTAGATCCAAGAAGTACTAAGAGATATTTCTAAATAACCAAATGGATTTAGCTAAACAAAGACAAATTGCAAATGGAGAGCACCACACGGCAGAATAAACCAGAATTACTACTACTACTACTACTAGACAGTAGACAACGACTCGACTAATCTCTCTGAGGACAAACCCCATAGCTACTAAAACAGGCTAATGATGCACGAAATGAACTCCTCAGTCATCCGTCGTTATTCCGTCCATCGACAAGGTCATGGATATGGCCGGCCGGCCTCACCGGCTAGGTGCCAACGCTCCTAAAGATCCTTCACGTCATGCTGCGAAGAGAATCACAAGGATTAACACAAGACAAGTTGAATCACTGATGCAATACGCGCCGAATTCATCGTCTAGCTACCTCGGCGTGGGAGTGGGACTCCTCGTGGTTCTGCGGATCATCGTTCGGCTTGGCCTGGCGAGCTTTGGAGTGGAAGGCATCCACCACGATTCTGCCAAAGCTGCACAGCAGAAGCGAAATTCAGTATGGTCGTGAGTGGTAGCAAAGCAAGCGGAGCAAGATTCAGTAAGTGGGCACGCATGAATGATGGGTGTAAGAAGGAGGGTACATACGGATGGTCCTTGTCATACTCAATGTGGCCGATGTAGGCGTTGCCGGGGAACATGCGGCTGAGTTGCGCCGACTCCTCGTCGCTGCCCGGCTTGGCCGGAACCGTGCCCGTGGGGCAGATGCTTCTCCGCCCAGCGGTCCAGCCACCGGGACTCCTCCTCGCTCGCGTACTGTGTGCTGATCCTGGGGCCCCCTTCCCCTGGATCCGCGGCTGCTGCGGCGCCGGCGCCGGCGGCGAGGCTAGCTAGCAGGAGGAGGGAGATGGGGACGAAAGAGAGGAGCCGGGCCATCTCGCTCGCTTCTTTGGCAGCAGACTGATCTTGCGCAGAGTCTAGTGCTATTTCTAAGTAACTCTGGCCTGTGCCGCCTGGATGTGGTCCATATATGGAGAGATGATCACGCTGGTGTGGCCTGCTAGTACAGTTGGGGACAAGGATTTGGATTCCGAGTGCACCTTTTTTCTCGTGGGGCACCGAAATTCCCGGTTACCGCGGTAACCGCGAAATCCCGAAAAAATTTCGGACAAAATTTAAATCTGAATTTTGAATTCAAAACTCTGAATGATGTATAGATTGCATCTGGACTCGTTTTCGCCAACAATCGACCTTCTGGGGCAGTGGTTAGCTCGTACTCCTATATGAACTTATCGTGCCTTGAGGTTGCAAGATCGAATCAGTCCAGCCCCATGTATTTTTAACTGCATCACAGGGAAGAATAAGTAAGGCCACGTTTACCACTACGCCACTGATGCCTAACTGTTCTTCGAAAGTTCCGAACCTAACTATTAGAGTTTAAATTCAAATCTTTTCGCTCGGTACATATTTTTCTCGTGGGGTGGCGAGAAACGCGGATACCGGGCGGTATTCGAAAATTCCGCCCGGTACCCAAAACCATGGTTGAGGATGAAGCAGTTGTGCTGATAAATATTACTAGGATTTTTAATTTTCCTCATAATCTTTACCTAAATATGCACATTTGGATATCGTTTAACATAGATTATGGAACAGTTATAATAAGAGCAACTTCAATGGGCCAACCAAATGGACGACACTTTTGTCCTTTTTTGTCTGTTTGGGTCGGCCGCTCACCCGGTGTCCGCCCTGTTTTAGATTTGGGTCGGCGGTGCACCTAACACGCCGATCCATTTCATGTCCGCACTCAATTTTTTAAAAAGGCCCGTGGCCATAGATCATAACAGCAGCCATGTCTCTTGCCGGCACCATGCTGGCTTCAAAAAATATCACCACACAGTTCATGTTGCGCACTCGCCAGCGGCCGGCACACATGCCACCACACAAAAAGGGGTGGGACTTGAGTTCGACCACGCCATCGCAGCCCCGTGGTCATGCCAGCACACTTGCCGGCATACAAAAAAAGGATGGCGCTTGCCGCCATGAGATCACTCGTCGTCGAACTTGAGCATGTCGGCCTGCATCTTCTCGAACCACGGCCTCTTCCTTGGCGACACGGTGTTGAGATCCACCTTCATGATCTCCATGATACGTCTATTTTGCATCATGCTTTTATATCGATATTTATTGCATTATGGATTGTTATTACACATTATGTCAAAATACTTATGTCTATTCTCTCTTATTTTACAAGGTTTACATAAAGAGGGAGAATGCCGGCAGCTGAGATTCTAGGCTGGAAAAGGAGCAAATATTAGAGACCTATTCTGCACAGCTCCAAAAGTCTTGAAACTTCACGGAAGATGTTTTCCAAATATATAAAAAATACTGAGAGCAAGAACTTCTCCAGGGGGGCCACACCCTGCCCACGAGGGTGGGGGGCGCGCCCTACCCCCCTGGGCGCACCCCCTACCTCGTGGGCCCCCTGGTGGCCCTCCGGTGGCCATCTTCTGCTATATAGAGTCTTTTGATGGAAAAACCATAAGCCATCTTCTCGGAGAAACTCCGCCGCCACGAGGCGGAACCTTGGCGGAACCAATCTAGGGCTCTAGCGGAGCTCTTCTGCCGGGGAAGCTTCCCTCCCGGAGGGGAAAATCACCGCCATCGTCATCACCAACGCTCTTCTCATCGGGAGAGGGCAATCTCCATCAACATCTTCATCAGCACCACCTCCTCTCAAAACCCTAGTTCATCTCTTGTATCCAATTCTTGTCTCCAAGTCCAGGATTGGTGCTAGTAGGTTGCTAGTAGTGTTAATTACTCCTTGTAGTTGATGCTAGTTGGTTTAATTGGTGGAAGATCATATGTTCAGATCCTATATGCATATTAATACCCCTATGATTATGAACATGTTTATACTGTGTGAGTAGTTACTTTTGTTCCTGAGGACATGGGAGAAGTCTTGCTATTAGTAGTCATGTGAATTTCGTATTCGTTTGATATTTTGATGAGATGCATGTTGTCTCTCCTCTAGTGGTGTTATGTGAACGTCGACTACATGACACTTCACCATTGTTTGGGCCTAGAGGAAGGCATTGGGGAGTAATAAGTATATGATGGGTTGCTAGAGTGACAGAAGCTTAAACCATAGTTTATGCGTTGCTTCGTAAGGGGCTGATTTGGATTCATATGTTTCATGCTATGGTTAGGTTTACCTTAATACTTTTGTTGTAGTTGCGGATGCTTGCAATAGAGGTTAATCATAAGTGGGATGCTTGACCAAGTAAGGGCAGTACCCAAGCACTGGTCCACCCACATACCAGATTATCAAAGTACCGAACGTGTATCATATGAGCGTGATGAAAACTAGCTTGACGATATTCCCATGTGTCCTCGGGAGCGCTTTTCTCTATATAAGAGTTTGTCCAGGCTTGTCATTTGCTACAAAAATGATTGGGCCACCTTGCTGCACTTTATTTACTTTTGTTACTTGTTGCTCATTACAAATTATTCTATCACAAAACTATCTGTTACCACTTATTTTAGTACTTGCAGAGAATACCTTGCTGGAAACCGCTTATCATTTCCTTCTGCTCCTCGTTGGGTTCGACACTCTTACTTATCAAAAGGACTACGATAGATCCCCTATACTTGTGGGTCATCAAGACTCTTTTCTGGCGCCGTTGCCGGGGAGTGAAGCGCCTTTGGTAGGTGGAATTTGGTAAGGAAAAATTTATATAGTGTGCTGAAATTTACTGTCACTTGTTACTATGGAAAGTAATCCTCTGAGGGGCTTGTTCGAGGTATCTTCACCCCGACCAGTAGAGCAAAGAGTTGCTCCTCAACCTACTAAACATACTGAAAATGAAAATGACTACTTTGAAATTCCTTCGGGTATGATAGAAAAACTGCTAGCTAATCCCTTTTTAGGAGATGGAACAAAACATCCTGATGAGCATCTAATATATGTGGATGGAGTTTGTGGATTATTTAAGCTTGCAGGTGTACCCGGAGATGTTGTTAATAAGAAGGTCTTCCCTTTATCTTTGAAGGGAGACACATCGACATGGTATAGGCTATGTGATGATATGGGGTCTTGGAATTACAAACGATTGAAATTGGAATTTCATCAGAAGTTTTATCCTATGCATCTTGTTCATCGTGATCGCAATTACATATATAATTTTTGGCCTCGCGAAGTAGAAAGCATCGCTCAAGCTTGGAGGAGTCTTAAATCAATGTTATATTCATGCCCCAATAATGAGCTCTCGAGAAAAATGATTATTCAAAATTTTTATGCTCGGCTTTCTGATAACAATCGCACCATGCTTGATATTTCTTGTGCTGGCTCTTTTATGATGAAGACTATTGAATTCAAATGGGATTTATTAGAAAGAATTAAACGCAACTCTGAAGATTGGGACCTCGACAATGGTAAGGAGTCAGGTATGACACCTAGTTTTGATTGTGTTAAATCTTTTATGGATACCGATATTTGCCGTAAATTTAGCACTAAATATGGACTTGACTCTGAGATAGTAGCTTCTTTCTGTGAATCTTTTGCTACTTATGTTGATCTCCCCAAGGAGAAGTGGTTTAAATATCATCCTCCCATAGAAGTAAAAGTAGCTGCACCTATTAAAGTTGAAGAAAATATTGTCACTTATAATGATCCTATTGTTCCTACTACATATGTTGAGAAACCACCTTTCCATGTTAGGATAAAGGATCATGCTAAAGCTTCAACTGTAGTTTGTAAAAGCAATATTAAAACATATACACCTCTTGAGCAAGTTAAAGTTGAACCTAATATTGCTATTGTTAAAGATCTCTTGTCCGATAATATTGATGGGCATGTTATTTATTTCTGTGATGAAACTGCTAGAATTGCTAAACCCTGTGCTAAAGATAAACCTAGACCTGTGGTAGGCATGCCTGTTATTTCTGTTAAAATAGGAGATCATTGTTATCATGACTTATGTGATATGGGTGCTAGTGCTAGTGCAATACCTCATTCCTTATACAAAGAAATTATGCATGAGATTGCACCTGCTGAAATAGAAGATATTGATGTCACAATTAAACTTGCCAATAGAGATACTATTTCACCAATGGGAATTGTTAGAGATGTTGAAGTCTTGTGTGGGAAAACTAAATATCCTGCTGATTTTCTTGTTCTTGGTTCCCCACAAGATAGTTTTTGTCCCATTATATTTGGTAGACCCTTCTTGAACAGTGTTAATGCTACCATAGATTGCAAAAGGGATGTTGTTATTGTCGGTTTAGATGATATGACTCATGAATTTAATTTCTCTAAATTTAGTAGACAACACCGTGAAGAAGAATTACCTAGTAAGGATGAAATTATTGGTCTTGCTTCTATTGCCGTACCTCCTAGTGATCCCTTAGAACATTATTTGCTAGACCATGAAAATGATATGTTTATGAATGAAAGAAGGGAATTAGATGAGGTATTCTTTAAACAGGAACCTATTCTGAAAAACAATTTACCTGTTGAAATCCCAGGGGATCCTCCTCCACCCAAGTGTGATCCCGTGTTTGAGATTAAACCGTTACCTGATACTCTTAAATATGCTTATCTTGATGAGAAAAAGATATATCCTGTTATTATTAGTGCTAACCTTTCAGAGCATGAGGAAGAGAGATTATTGAAAACTCTGAAGAAGCACCGTGCTGCTATTGGGTATACTCTTGATGATCTTAAGGGCATTAGTCCCACTCTATGTCAACATAAAATTAATTTGGAATAAGATGCTAAACCAGTTTGTGATCATCAACGCCGGCTGAATCCTAAAATGAAAGAAGTGGTAAGAAAGGAAATACTAAAGCTCCTTGAGGAAGGTATAATCTATCCCGTTGCTGATAGTCAATGGGTAAGTCATGTCCATTGTGTCCCTAAGAAGGGAGGTATTACCGTCGTTCCTAATGATAAAGATGAATTGATTCCTCAAAGAATAATTAAAGGTTATAGGATGGTAATTGATTTCCACAAATGAAATAAGGCAACTAAAAAGGATCATTACCCCTTACCTTTTATCGATCAAATGCTAGAAAGATTATCCAAACATACACATTTTTTCTTTCTAGATGGTTATTCTGTTTTCTCTCAAATACCTGTGTCAGCCAAAGATCAATCAAAGACTACTTTTACATGCCCTTTTGGTACTTTTGCTTATAGATGTATGCCTTTTGGTTTATGTAATGCACCTGCTACCTTTCAAAGATGCATGATGGCTATATTCTCTAACTTTTGTGAAAAGATTGGTGAGGTTTTCATGGACGACTTTTCCGTCTATGGATCTTCTTTTGATGATTGCTTGAGCAACCTTGATCGAGTTTTGCAAAGATGTGAAGAAACTAATCTTGTCTTGAATTGGGAAAAGTGCCACTTTATGGTTAATGAAGGCATTGTCTTGGGGCATAAAGTTTCCGAAAGAGGTATTGAAGTTGATAAAGCCAAGGTTGATGCTATTGAAAAGATGCCATGTCCCAAGGACATCAAAGGTATAAGAAGTTTCCTTGGTCATGCCGAATTTTATAGGAGGTTCATTAAGGACTTCTCAAAAATTTCTCGGCCTCTGACTAATTTATTACAAAAGATATACCATTTGTTTTTGATGATGATTGTGTATAAGCATTTGAAATACTTAAGAAAGCATTGATCTCTGCACCTGTTGTTCAGCCACCTGATTGGAATTTACCCTTTGAAATTATGTGTGATGCTAGTGATTATGCTGTAGGTGCTGTTCTAGGGCAAAGAGTTGATAAGAAATTAAATTTTATTCAATATGGTAGTAAAACTCTAGACAATGCTCAAAGAAACTATGCTACTACTGAAAAAGAATTCTTAGCAGTTGTATTTGCTTGTGATAAGTTCAGACCTTATATTGTTGATTCTAAAGTAACTATTCACACTGATCATGCTGCTATAAATATCTCATGGAAAAGAAAGATGCTAAACCTAGACTTATTAGATGGGTTCTCTTGCTACAAGAATTTGATTTACATATTGTTGATAGAAAGGGAGCTGAGAACCCCGTTGCAGACAACTTGTCTAGGTTAGAAAATGTGCTTGATGACCCACTTCCTATTGATGATAGATTTCCTGATGAGCAATTAAATGTCATAAATGCTTCTCATACTGCTCCATGGTATGCTGATTAAGCTAATTACATTGTTGCTAAGTTTATACCACCTAGTTTCACATACCAGCAAAAAAGTTCTTCTATGATTTGAGGCATTACTTTTGGGATGACCCACATCTTTATAAAGAAGGAGTAGATGGTGTTATTAGACGTTGTGTACCTGAGCATGAACAGGAACAAATCCTACACAAGTGTCACTCCGAAGCTTATGGAGGACACCATGCTAGAGATAGAACTGCACATAAGGCATTGCAATCTGGTTTTTATTGGCCTACTCTCTGCAAGGATGCCCGTAAGTTTGTCTTATCTTGTGATGAATGTCAACGAATTGGTAATATTAGTAGACGTCAAGAACTGTCTATGAACTATTCACTCGTTATTGAACCATTTGATGTTTGGGGCTTTGACTATATGGGACCCTTTCCTTCCTCTAATGGATATACACATATTTTAGTTGCTGTTGATTATGTTACTAAGTGGGTATAAGCCATTCCAACTAGTAGTGCTGATCATAACACTTCTATTAAAATGCTTAAAGAAGTTATTTTTCCAAGATTTGGAGTCCCTAGATATTTAATGACTGATGGTGGCTCACATTTTATTCATGGTGCTTTCCGTAAAATGCTTGCTAAATATGATGTTAGTCATATAATTGCATCTCGGTACCATCCTCAGTCTAGTGGTCAAGTAGAATTGAGTAATAGAGAGCTCAAATTAATTTTGCAAAAGACTGTTAATAGATCTAGAAAGAATTGGTCCAAGAAACTTGATGATGCATTATGGGCCTATAGAACTGCATATAAAAATCCTATGGGTATGTCTCCGTATAAAATGGTCTATGGAAAAGCATGTCACTTACCTCTCGAACTAGAACACAAGGCTTATTGGGCTATTAAAGAACTCAATTATGATTTTAAACTTGCTAGTGAGAAGAGGTTATTTGATATTAGCTCACTTGATGAATGGAGAACCCAAGCCTATGAAAATGCCAAGTTGTTTAAATAAAAAGTTAAAAGATGGCATGACAAAAGAATACAAAAGCGTGAGTTTAATGTAGGTGATTATGTATTGCTATACAACTCTCGTTTAAGATTTTTTGCATGAAAACTTCTCTCTAAATGGGAAGGTCCTTACGTTATCGAGGAGGTCTATCGTTCCGGTGCCATAAAAATCAACAACTTCGAAGGCACAAATCCGAAGGTGGTGAACGGTCAAAGAATCAAACATTATATCTCAGGTAATCCCATAAATGTTGAAACCAATATTATTGAAACCATAACCCCAGAGGAATACATAAGGGACACTTTCCGAAACGTTTCAGACTCCGAAAAGGAATAGGTATGTGGTACGGTAAGTAAACCGACTCCAAAACAGTTTTTAAGGCAATATTTCTCCATTTTGGAATATTTAGAAAAATAAAAAATAAGTAGTAGTCCGGGAAGGACACGAGGGCTCCACGAGGGTGGAGGGCGCGCCCTACCCCACTGGGCGCGCCCCCTACCTCGTGGGCACCTCGTGTGCTCTCCGGACTCTGTTTTCGTACACGACACGTATTTTGGTCGGTAAAAATTCATTATATAATCTCCCGGGGGTTTTGACTCCTGTATCACGCAAAAATATTCTGTCTTTGTTTCGAGCTGTTTTCTGTCGGGGTTGTCAAGGCCAGGCACTATGTCGTCTCCCTCCTCCTCCAACCATGAGGGCAACGATGCTTGGCTAATGAAGATAGAGCTGAAGAGAGAAGAACCCATGGAGATCAACAAGGATGATGGGATCCTCTAGAGTCGACCTGCAGGCATGCAAGCTTGAGTATTCTATAGTCTCACCTAAATAGCTTGGCGTAATCATGGTCATAGCTGTTTCCTGTGTGAAATTGTTATCCGCTCACAATTCCACACAACATACGAGCCGGAAGATAAAGTTAGCTCGGATACAAAATAAGTAGCTAACACATGAAAATATTTTGTTGAAGGAGCATATCATCACACTCAAGGGCATTATCCGCAAGTTAGAAGATCTCCTACGCTCGATGTGCGACTATCCATCATCAACAACACCACCGTCTCCACCAACAAAGAAGAATTGAGTATCTGGTATGGGCACTCCACTTGGCAACTGCCAAGCTTGGGGAGTGCCCCGGTATCATATCACCATCACCTTTATCTTTAATCGTTTTTCTTAGTTCAATCCTTTTGGTAATATCTTG